>NW_021706127.1:0-1921 GCF_003719475.1 Trypanosoma rangeli
AAAGAAAACGTCGTGCGTAACATAAAACAAAATGCGTGACTACATTAGACTTTATTTACTTCTGAAAGCGCGTGGAGAGACGGAGATGCTCTCAGTAGAAGCACAAAGTTCCCTCCACCGGGCTCCACTCAGCACAGGGCTGCAAAGCCCCATAGCCCCAATAGCAGCAGAAGCAGAAGAGACACACACCCACGCACTGTGCCGTCACCGCTTCCTGAATTGGGCCTCACACGTGTAAGGTTGTCGAAAGCAACAGAGCTGTCACCTGCACGTTTCCAAGAGGTATCGAAGCTGTTACCCGTACGTTGCTCAGACGCATCAGAGCTGTCGCCTGCATCTTTCCCAGAAGCATTGGAATCGTCAACCTTTTTGAGTTCCTTCTCACTCAGTGGGTGATTGTACAAAAAGACATCGTTTACTGTCACACTGATGTTTTTCGCCACCACCAAGGTAAAAGTGAGTGATGTCATGCCTCCGTGCCTCACGGGTTGGTAGTGTGTCGGAACTCTCCACTAGCACGCCGTCCACGTACACAAAGCCATTGTTGGACTGCAGCATGAGCGCCACTTTATACTCCTTCCCCGGCTCCCAAGTGCTGTTGTGTGTTGTTGTCGTGCCATTGAAGACTGTTACCCACCGCTTATCTGTGGTGTACGACAGCCCCACAAACGTCGTGTTTTCATTGTCCTCCAGGCCCGCACCCAGCAGAGGAATGCTCTCGTTCGGAACCTGATGAATCTTCACCGTCGCCACAAGCGTAAACTCATAATTCACAACGCTGTACATGTTGTGATACTTCCACATGTTCACGGGCCACATGGCGTATGACTCAGACCCCGTGAACTCAAAGCCATCTTCGACCTTCTTTGCATTCGTCACAGTTGCATTCACGCAACGGTACGCGTCGTTCCAAGTTCCATCACCCGATGCATCCGACAAGAATCCAATCAGACCGGCCGTGGGCACAGACGAGTTGGAGAGGAAGGAGTCCAGTTTTGCCCAAGTCTCCAAGACGGACGTGATCGTCTTCAGCTGCTTTGTTAGGGGAGCAAGAAAGAGACCTATGGTCGTTGTACTGATCCTCTGTTGTAAAAGGTGCAACGCATTGTTAGAGTACAGCACAGCGTGCTCAGACGTCCACTTCCCTGCAGTGTCCATGGAAATGGGCCCGACGTGAAACGTGCGGTTGTTGTCAGTGACCCAAAGGTAGAGCGCGGTGGCTCGCGTCTTCTCCCCAGGGGGAATCCCTTTCTGAGTGTACAGCATGACCTTCTTTCCAGCAATGGTCGCAGTGGTGAGGGACCCCACTCCCTCAGCTGTTCGCGAAGAGTCTGGTAACAACATGGGCTGCACGCGTGTGAGTGTCCTGACAGCCACCGTCCACGTTGCCCCCATGTCCCTCGACTCGAACACCTTGGAGAGCGAATTGCATTTGGCAATCATGACAAGCTGCCCCCGCTCCCACTCAACGATGAGGGGGTCAGTGCACCGCGGGGGGGGCATCCCCTGTGAAAGCGTCCAATTGTTGCCGTCGTCCTTCGAATAAATGATCATGGGCACAGCTTCGTTGTCTCCTGTCCTCCTCGCCCTCACAGGAAACACAAGCGTGCCATCCTCCATCACAACGCCTGAGCCACCACCACCTAGAAATTCCTTCACGCCACGTTGTTTAGCAGATAGGCCGATCTGTGGCAAAAGCAAGGTGGGTTTGCCCCATTGGATGACTTTATCTTGCGTGGCCTCACCCACGAACAAATCAAGACCCTGTGAGACTTTAATCCACTTCTTCGATGAAGGATCATATTTCTGATAAGAGTTTCCCACAAGTAGGAAGACCTTGTTGCCCTTTGCAATTGTTGTGGGTCTGTACGCATATCTCACACGGTTGTTATGCTCCTCTTGCGTGGTCATGTTAAAGATG
>NW_021706127.1:1990-16751 GCF_003719475.1 Trypanosoma rangeli
TCCTCTTGCGTGGTCATGTTAAAGATGTCGTACGCCTTCCATTGTTTGCACGAACCTTAGCGACAAAAGACGACCAGTTCTCCGCAGGGTCAATGTACCCCGCCACAGCATCAGCATAAACGATCGAAGTACGATATTTATCGGAGGATAGAGCTCTGGCCTGGGTCTTGGCAAGTGCAACCAAAACTTCACCAGCACTGGCAAGGGAAGGTGAGACAAAGAAGACCCTCGTTCAACTTCCAGCACGTGTTCCCACAATCGTTCGATTAGGCACAAAAAGATCGATAGCCTCTGGCGGCTCCACGTCTTTTGGCGTACTTCTCTCCTCAGAGTGCACAGCCGTACTTCCAAAGCATAACAACAGCACGCAGAGAAGAAGCACCGAAAAAGAAAACAGGTGCCGGGACATGTTAAGCATGTGTTACTGCTCACTCACTGTCTCCCTTCCCTCCTTGTGCTGGATCAGCTCAGGCCTCAACAATTGTGTGTGTGTGTTGCTGGTTGAAGCTGCAGAGCCTTCAAAGTGCACAGTAACGAGTAGTGATTAATCGCTTTACTCCTTCCGCGCGCGCGCGTGAGTACAAGAGAAGTAAGGAAGAAGAAAAACACACCAGCATAACTGCAAGCATTGTCGTCCCCGCTGTCGGTGGCCCCTAGCGCCTCTCAGCAAGACACCAAAAAAATATAAAATGAAAGAAAAAACAGGATGGTGTGTATAACGCGCTAGTAGAAAGCTGCGGTCCTCCTCGCCTCAACGAGCGCAAGGGTCAAAAAAGAAAGCAATGAAACAAAACGACAAATGAAGAGAAGGATGGACTCTTGCATCCCAACGCTATTGGGAGTGTGGAAACTCGAGCTACGATACCTCCTTTAGTACCCCGCAGTCAGAGACAATGACAGTCTTGCTTGGCTTGCCGTGTGGTGTTCCGAGCTCCTCTACGGCCTTTACGTGGTCAAACCCGCGCAACACCTGCCCGAAGACGACGTGTTTGCCGTCCAGCCACGGACAGGAAACGGTGCAAATGAAGAACTGCGAGCCGTTTGTGTTGCGCCCGGCGTTTGCCATGGACAAAATGCCTGGCCCTTTGTGAGTCCCTGCCTTTGCGTCGAAGGACTCGTCCTTGAAGCGAACACCGTAGATGGAGCAGCCGCCCGTCCCATTGCCCTTGGTGATGTCGCCGCCCTGAATCATAAATCCGGGAATGATGCGGTGGAAGACGGAGCCCTTGTAGTGCAGCGGTTTCCCGTCCGGTGTGGCCTTGTCGTAGCCGCGGCAAAGCTCACGGAAGTTGCGCGCGGTGATGGGCACCGTGTCGTCAAAGAGTTCCACCTCCACGCGCCCTATCGGCTTCGTCGCGTCCGACCCGAACCAGGAGTAGCCCTCCTGCAACGCTGTGTCAAGGTAGACCACCGAGTTCCGTGCATTCTGCGGGTACGGGCTCGCGTAGACCCCAGCGGCGCACGCGGAGCCGCTCGCAAGAAGGCTCGTCACGCCGCCAAGAAGAAAGGCGGAGAAAAATCGCGGTGGCATTGGGAACGTCACAGCCTCTAAAGAAAACTTCCTATATGTTTGTGTGTGGGTATTTACTAATTTTATGTGTGTGTTTGATGCTCTCTCCTTCATGTAAGGCAGCGTGGGGGAGGGAGGGATGGGCGGCCAGTCGCAGTTGCAGGCGCCAGCGAGGGGTTGGCAGGCGGAAAGGGAGAGAGGGGGACACAGATAGAAGAAGAAAAAAAAAAGTTACCGCAAATCCGCTTTTTGGGTCTCATGCTTCTCCGTCATGGGTGGTGTCGGTGTCTTTTTTTTTCTACTTTTCTTTTTGTTATTGTTTCTGTGGGCTTTACTTCTGTTCCTCCCGCCGAACTTTTCTCACTATTCCTCCGTCCTTTTCCGCATCTTCTTCTTTCTGTTTTTTGTTTTTGTTTTGTTTTTTTTTTATTGTCCCTCTCTCAAACACTTCCTCTGTCATCCGCCTTCACCCCACCCTCCCGTCTGCGGTGCTTCATCAAGTTATATGTCCGTCTCGGGGCGCGCCTCGTCGTCAGCGTCCGCCCCACTGCAGCGCCGGTGGCGGCGCTTCCGCGTCGCCTCCTCGCCGTCCGCCTCCCGCTGCGTCTTCCGGTGCGCCTTGAAGCGGCGGAGGTTCAGCTGCCCCACGTCCTGCTTGCCGACGTGCAGCTGGCCGCGGAGGTTCCCGAGGGCGTCGCTGCTGACGTTTTCTGCAGTGGAGCGCTGCGTCGCAAGCAACTCCCGCGGTACGCGGGTGGCCACCTTAAACTCCGCCGGAGTTGCGAAGGAGGCACGGCGGAGCGCAAAGTCAAAGTTGGGGCCGATGTCCACGAGCTGCATGTTGCTGCTCAGGCTCCTAGGCATGCCGGCTGCGGTGCTCGGCTTCTGCAGGGCGTAGTGACGCATGCAAAGCACCGTGTTTCCTCGCTCCTGCTGCGGCCCGCTGCTGTAGCACTCCGCTGAGGGCGCCACGCATGCGTCCTCGCCGTTTTCGGACCGCAGCGAGAAGGCCAAGACGCGGTCGCAGCCGTCCAGGTTGATCTCCGTCTCTGTACTGCCGCGGAAGAAGTCAATGAGGAGGCTCTTGAGGCGCATGAACATCGGGTCCGCAGCAAACTCGCTGCCCTCAAACACAAAGAGAGGCTTCCCGCCCAGCGACGCCACTTCCATCCCCTTCACGCGCTCAAGGTCAAGGCGGTCCGCCGCCACGATGCCCAGCTCCACCATGTCCAGCACGTGGAAGTCGAACTGCCGGCCCAGTACAAGGTTGTGCGGCCGCTTCTTGCTGTCACTGGTGAAGCAGAAAAGGGAGCAGTCGTTCTTGAAGCCGAGAAACTCGAGATGCTCGCGGCTCTCAAAAGGGTGAAAGCCGTTCCGCTTCTTCAGCTTCTTGTTGTACGGCTTCGTGATGGCGGCGAGGTCCGTCATGGCCTCGTTTACCACGCTGCTTGTCCGCGCCCCGCGCAGGAAAAGGATCCGCTTCGGGTTCTCCACGACCTTCGGCTCGTACTTTTTAAGGGCGTGACGGGTCTTGAGGGTCTTGGGAGGCCGGCGCTTGAAGCCGCCCAGGGCCGACGACGACATCACCCTTGCAGAGTTCTTTTTCGCAGAGCAGCAAACGCAATCACAAAAGCAAAAAAGAGGTGCAGCGAACATTTAAAAAAAAATAATAATAATAAAGGCAGCAGCAGCAGCAGCAGCAGCATCAGGATGGACGGGGATGGGCGAAGGAGGCACCTCGCAGTCGTGGAGAGTTCGTGCGGGAACCGCACCTGTTGACCCCGGCGCAGAGGCGCAAGCAAGGAAGAGAAACAAAGGTAGATGCTGCACGCATGCCTCATCCGGCACGTGTGTGAAGGTCACTGCAGCACTGTCTCGATGATGCCCCCAATAGTCGGCCGCTGCAGCGGCACGGCACCCTCAAATGAACGCGAGCGCTTCTGCCGGCGCTGTGGCTGTGCGACGAGGAACCGCGCACCCCGCTTCTTCTGCAGCCTTCCGCTGTCCTCCTCCTCTGCCGAAAGAAAGTCGGCGAACGCGCCCTGCTCACGTACGGAGAGGGCACCGAAGAGGCATCCGACGCGCGACGCGATCGCTAGCACGAGCGCTGCGAGAGCGAAGGTGTCGACGCGGGCTGCACTCAACTCCACTGTCGCCGCCTCCCCGCACCGCACGGCGAGCGCGAGGATTCGCGTGATCATCCTTTGCGGTGGTGCGGGACCGTGTTGGGCAAAGGACGGCAGCGCCTTCGCCAGTGCGTCGCGCAGTGTGAGGAGGGCGCGGAAGAACACGTGGTGCCGGTACACGCGGCGCCGCCTGCGTCCCACTACAACGCCCTCCACAAGCCGCAGCTCCTCACAAAGCAGCACCGCGACTGGCACCCACCGTGTCCGGCCGGCCTCCATGCCGCCCCACAGATACGCCTAAGCACAACGCCTGGTGGAACTAAGCGGAAGCAAAAGAAGCAAAAGAAAAAAAAAGCAATAGTGCACACACGCATCGTTCGCATGTATTCGCGCAATACCACGAAGGGCCCTGCAGCACAATCAGTACACGTATAATGTATCTCTCTTCTTCTTTTGTTTTTGTTTTTGTTTTTCTCTTTCTCTCTCTCTCTCTCTCTGTGCGTGTGTGCTTCACAACTAAAAAGGAAGAAAGGAAAGTATCACCCAGTCCCCATGAAAACTCGAAGTGGCCGTTGAGCCTCAAGCCACGCTTTCAGTTCGCCACCACAGGCAACGTCGGCGTCAGCCGCGCATAGTGCCCAGAGGTCAAGCTGCTCGAACCCATGGCTCCCTTTTTGGCGCTGAATGATGGCCCCAACAAGATGCATCACCTCACCGTAGTCGTTGGCGATGGAAGAGTAAGAGATGTGCAGTTCTCGCAGCGTGGCTGAAACCTGCTCCACCAACGTCAGAAGAGGCCGCAGCAAGAGCCTGTTGTGGGCGAGGGTGAGCACCTCGAGGCGTGGGGCGTAACTCGCCCGCAAAGCCCTTCCGAGAAATTGCAGCCCCCCACACCCCTTCTTCCCCTCGACTCCAATGTCGTTGCCGTCCAACCGCAGCACACGCAACGAAAGGGGCTGCGCCTTTTCAAGAGCATTGGCCAGCTGCAACAGGCCCTCGTCTTTGATCTCACAAAGAGAGAGGTCGAGCTCGCACAAAAAGGGCAGCACAAAGGGCAGGTTTAGCTTCTGGACGCCGGTACCGATGTTGTTGCCCGCCACACAGAGGGAAGACTCCGCGGCAAGCGAGACGAACGCCAGACGCTTGACGTCGTGGGCAGTAAAGCCGTTGCCGCGAAACGACAAGCGGCGCCAGCCTCGTTTTGTTTGGCTGAGCACCCTGCAGAGTCGCTGTACATCGCGGGGGGTCAGGGCGCACTGATTCAGCAAAATCCCACGAAGTGCGGTGAGCTCCGCAAGCATGGCGGATGCCACGCCCCCGCAGCCCTCCAAGTTGTGCCCGCTCAGGTCCACTTCGCTCACGGCTTCCCGAAACGCCGCAGGGGCGCCGCGGAGGTGCTCAAAGGCAAGGCTGCTAAGGACATTATTGGACACGTCCAGTGTAAAGGAGACTCGCCACACAAAGTCGTGAAGATGACTGAGGAGCCGACGCAGTTGCTCGTCCCGCATGCGGCAGAGCCCCAGGTCAAGAAAGAGCAAAGAGGGGCAGGCGGCCACGGCTTCGCCCAGTCGCGCCACTCCCTCCGTTATCCCGTGGTTGCCACGTAACGAAAGCCGGTGCAAGTGCCGTGTCACCCGCAAGTAAGAGAGAATCTCCCCAACATCATGTATGCCGCAATCCTCAAGACGCACCTCCGTCAGACAGTCCAACATCGTCATGGTGGACAGAAGCGCGGAGATCGCGACGTGAGCTGGAAGGCCGCCAACGCTGAGGCGACCAAGCTTCCCCGCTTGAGCCGGCAGTGCCTGACTGAGCTCTGTCACCACATGCTGGGCGTCGTGCAGATTCGGTACGCCTGAAAACGTCACGCTCTGGAGCGTCATGTGGCGCAGCATGCAGCGCAAACCTTCGTAGCGGTCCCCGGTGAGCGAGGCCGAGGAGACGTAGTCCATCACGGCAAGGCGAACCGGGCGCCCAACACACGCCGTTGCGTGGGCCAAGCACTGGCACACATCATCGCGCTCGCCAGGCGCGGGGCAAACTTCAGGCCGCCCAAAGTGCACGCTCGTGTGAGTCAACGATGTCCTACCACACGCCCCGGACAAGCAACAGCTTTTCAGCGCCTTGCGAGGAAGTGAGGCCTTGAACATTGACGAGGCGATATGCCGCACAAACGTGTCGCGACCCCAACGTTCGGCCGGTCGAGCCTGTCTGTCTTGGGCCTCACACAACAGCGTGTACCAGAGCGTGAACTTGTAGGCGGCATCCAAGGTCAGCTGCTGCCTCTGCATCTGAGGCGGAAAGAAGAAAAAGGAGGGGGAGGCAGTGCACGCTTGAGAACGGAGATACAGCCGGTGAACAGGCAGAGGCGGAAGTCCCACAACCCCCACCGCGCACAAGCAGGGAGAAAGCCATGGGCCCATTTTCACAAAAAATACATGTATGACGTCCATCTTACGTGAGGGGGTGGCACTGTGAGGGGCAGCCAAGCCAAGACAAGAAAAACAGAAAAAATGGGAAACAAAACAAAACAAAAACAAAAGAATACTTCGTGTGTTGTCAGCGTTCAACTAGCCGTGTCCCCCAACTTCACCTCCACTGGAAGGAGGCTGGTGATGCTCTTACGGCACTTTTCCTGGTACCGCCCAATCAGGATCTCCATATCGCGCAGCAGAAAGCTGCAGAGACCACTGTACAGCAGCTCCACCACACGACGCAGGAGCTCCATAACTTCTTCCATCTCTGGTGTGAGGTGCTGGTTGGAGTAGTCCGTAATCCACCGCTCGAAGAACTGCGCCTCCATGAGTGTGCTGACAGCCCACATGAGACATAACTCCATGTTTTGCTCCTGATTCATCCACGTTCGAAGCACCTTCTGTCCCTTGTGGAATAGTCCCCGCATGCCTCGCTCGAGCTTTGAACGCGGCGGAGTAACCCCGTCAGCGCGGATTCCAATCTCTTCTTCCAGCGCCGTCGTTAGCCCCTCCAATCTCTTTATATACTTACGTAGGCTCTTGGCTGCGGCGTCCAGCTTGTCAAAGTTCACCACTACCCGCAACTGCTCAATCGCCTCACATAGCGCAGTCATGTAACGTATCTTCGGACCCGTGTGCTTGAGCGCGGCGCCACCACCGTGCTGGTACCATACCTCCCTCCCCACGTACAGGTCGGGAGTCACAAAGGCGCCCCGCCGTATGGAGCGCTCCAGCAGGCGCATCAGCCACAGCACACGGAAGGTGGGACTGGAAGGCACAACAAACTTCTTCACGGGGGCGGGCCGCGGCACGTACTCCACCGGAAACGTCGGGAACTCGTCTCTGCCACCCTCCTTTATCCAGCGGTTGTGATTCATGCCTTCGATGCGGCGATCGATCTCTTCCACATGTCTGTAAATGACTTCGGCATGTTCGTGGGGGAGATACAGCGCCGCGTCCACCAACTCGATTTTTGCCGCCACGTACATCTCATCTGCCGCTTTGGTATCCCCCGACATATCCAGCGCAGTTGCCTGCTGCAGTATGGTGAGGGCCTGCTCAAGCATCTCCATAGTTATGTTCATTTACCCCGGCAAGCATAGGCAGGGCACCAAAGAAACAAGAAACAGACAAAACTAAAACAGGAAGAGATGAAGAATGGCCCGCACACACCACGAGGTAAAGGAACACAGACACAACAAGAAAAAACATCGGGGTGAACCCCGCCGGCAACGAGAGGAAGAGAGGAATGACGCCCGGAACCTCTTTTTTTTATTATTATTTAATTTTTATAGATGAAAATAAAACGCATTTGCAAAGAAGAAAACATAAATAGAAATGCTGTTGTGCTACTTAACGAAGGCGCCGGGCCTCGCGCTCCGTCTCCATGAGAGAAAGCATGTCGCCCTCCTTGCACGGCCCCTTGACGTTGCGCACGATCGTGCGGTTGGCGTCCGGCGAGCCCTCCTCGGCCATGAGGCGGACGCGGACCTGCGTTACGTTGCCGCGCGAGCCGGTGCGGCCGAGCACCTTGATGATCAAGCCGACCTGCGCCTGGTCTGACTGCTGCACCGTCACCTCCTCCTGCGTGGCCTTCTTATCCTTCTTCGCAGCTGCAACCTCCGTCATGACTACAAAGCTGCCGATGCAGCAATACCGGGAAAAAGACAAAGCAACAAGAAGAGAAAAGTGGTCACTATGACACCCACGCAGGGGCAAAAGAGAGGGCCTCCGGCACTAGCCACCCCCCACCCCCACCCCACGGCACACAAACAAATGAAAGGCAACGCAAAAAGGAGCAGTCTCCAACATCAGGATGAGAAGACACCATAAGAAACTAGAAATAACTGTCTTCACAAAAAAAAAAAAACACAAAAATAATTTAAAACGGCGTCTAAAAAAAAAACTTAACGCAGGCGCCGGGCCTCGCGCTCCGTCTCCATGAGAGAAAGCATGTCGCCCTCCTTGCACGGCCCCTTGACGTTGCGCACGATCGTGCGGTTGGCGTCCGGCGAGCCCTCCTCGGCCATGAGGCGGACGCGGACCTGCGTTACGTTGCCGCGCGAGCCGGTGCGGCCGAGCACCTTGATGATCAAGCCGACCTGCGCCTGGTCTGACTGCTGCACCGTCACCTCCTCCTGCGTGGCCTTCTTATCCTTCTTCGCAGCTGCAACCTCCGTCATGGCTAGTAGACGACCTCTTTCGTTTGTGTTTTTGTTTTCAAAAAGGAAAATAAATAAACAAGGGACAATAGACACAATTATTGTTATTAAGGCAAAACGCATGGGCACTGGCACAATAAAACAGATTTGCACTGTGAGATCGCAGATGCACAGAGAAAATGCACCCCCACGAGAATGTAAGATATGCATAATCATCACATGCACAGTCATCTGCTAAACGGTCTTTTTAGGCGATACAATTTAGCCGCCCCTGCAATGGTTTTACACACTCCCTGATAGCGATTCATTTAACAGGTGTAACAGTCGTAACTTCCCATCATCACTTAACCGCAGCACGCAACTGCTCAAGTCATGCAAGGAGGGGCACTTTGCATCAGAATATACGTAACTCATTAGGTAGACATAGGTGAAAACCCCCATCATTCCCTGGCAGTCCATACGGTCTGTAATGCCGCCGTGGCCAGGAATAAGGTCACCGAAATCCTTTAGTTTAAATGCCCGCTTTAGCCCGCTGGCAAAAAAACCACCGAAGGGAGCCATCAAGGACGCAAACGCCGCCAGCACAAGGGCGTGCTGCTGAGCCTTGGAGCACTGGAAGGTCGTGAAGTAGTTTCCCGTCGCCTTCTGAATGAACGGTTGCAAAACGACCGTCCGTTGCACAAACAACGGATCCTTCACGCAATGCATCGGCGAGTGAAAGTCCACCTTTGGGCAGTAGAGCTCCGGGAAGTAGCCAAGAAACCCGGCAAACCAAAACGCCCACGCCATTGTAAAGACAAAGGCGCCCAAAAACCCTTCCACGGTCTTTTTGGGCGACAGAGCCAAAAGCATCGTTCGCCCGAAGAGTTTACCGAAGGCGTAGGCCCAAATGTCGTTGTTCACGACGCAGCTTACGGGAAGCAGAAACCAAATCATGCCGCGCATCATGTTTTTTATTTGAATACCGCCCTGTATGACAATGAATAGCAAGGTCATCACAATCCATGTAAACTGTATAAACTGGTAGCGGTACATGCCCTTCCGCAGGCTTAGTACAAACCCCACTATACCAATCATAGGGAAACCAAATGCAAACATGCCAAAGTTGGCGTACCACTTCGCAAGACATGGAAATGTTGCCAACATGGGATCACGGACACTGTGAATCGTCACCAAGAATATGGTAGATCCAAGAAACCAAATCTTCAAAAGCAGGATCGACGTAAGTTGGCGGTCCTTCCGCACACGCTGGTTTATTCGGGTGATCTCGTAGAACATGGTGCAGAGCAGAGCAATGACCAACGGAATAACCACCACTACCCCCAACGAAATGAGCACGAGAAAGACGTAGGCCATGACAATTGTGAAGACGGTTCGATTGACAAAATCTCTATAGCTCCGCAGCTTTTTTGTGACCTCCGTTACATCTGGGGTTGGCTCCGCTGCGTTGACGGAGTCGGAGAATGTCCGTTTTAGTGGTGCTAAGACGCGCCTGCCGCCGCGCTGGTTCATTGTGAGGAGCTCCTGTCACGTGTGTGTGTGTTCGCGCGTTAAGGTGTCGTAGCCACAAACACAGAGTGGGCAAAAGAAGAAGGAAAAAAGGAAAAGAAAAAGAAAAAGAGAGGGGATTGGAAGAAGAAAAAAAAGAGGAGGAAGCATATGCAGCAAAGACTGCCGTTTCATGCGGGTGGGAGGCGGCCTCGCAACGAGGGCCACGACACAGCCGCCGGCATTCACCACATGGTCATTTTTAATAATATCCGTCAGGGCAAAAACAAAAACCAAACAAATAAAAGCAAAACGAAAAAGAGAATGAGAAGGTAAAATAAGTCTTTTTTTTTTTCTTGCTCCTCCTGGCCGCCCTCCAAGCAAACAAACAAACAAACAACAAAAATAAAAGCATTCACCTCCATCGGCCCCCACATCACAGCCCCGTGTTAGGAGGCGTGTGGGGAGCTGCCGCTGCCGCCCGGTGAAGTTGTGGGTCACCCCATGTTTTCTCCGTTTTTTTATTTACTTATTTTCTTTCCTCTTATCCCTCTGTTTTTCCCTGCATGCGAGTAAAGAAAAAAAAACGCCATGACAAAAGAGCATACATACACAATCATAAATAAACTTAAAAACAAAAAAGCATGACAGCACTACTAACCCTTTATATTCCTCTTTTCTCACTCTTTCATAAACCAAAACAAGCGACGTCGCAGCTCCTTTTTCATTAACTGAACCTCCTCCGACCCGCCTTTGTCCAATACAGCGGAATTTTCACTGGCCCTCCGGCCCAAGTAATGAACAGTCTCCTTCACAGGACCATAAGGAACATACTTGAAGACGCGAAAACCTGCTTTTTTCAAGGGAATCGTTAAGTGGTCTGCCATACCGTACAGCTGCGCAAACACCGCCCCCCCCTTCACAGACGGGAGCTTCATAATAGTCTCCGATATTTCATGCACAGAGGCCTTGTTGTGTGTGCCAAACAGAACCTCAAAGGGAACATTGGGCAGACGCACAAATTCATCCAAAATGCGCTTTGCACACGCCTGGTAGCATGCAGAGGTTTCCTCATACGTCGGCCACACAGGGCTCTTGTAGTTGTACCTGGTCGCAGTTTCTCGTTCTTGGTCCATGTACGCCCCACGCACAACTTTTCCACCCCAAACCCACCCCTCGAGCATGGCCCGTGTCAAGTCATTGAAAACACGATCTTCCGTGTATGTCAAGTAGCACTGATACGTGTTATATACAATCGGCTCCTTTTTATTGAACTCACGTTGAAACTGCACAACAATGCTGTCAATGGCAAGCTGATAGAAGGTCTGCTCAGCATCAAACAGAACCCGCACACGTAAATCCCGAGCAGTGCGCACAATAACAGATAACCGTTTGTGTAGGGCCCGCCAAAGCTCGCGCTCCTCCTCCGTGAGTTTTGGAAGTTTATCAACGATAAGCTTTTGGACCGATGTGGGTTCCACGGCTAGAACCGCCTCTGAGACAAACTTCTTGAAGCGATAATAGTTCACTTTACCCTCATTTTTATCATCAAGTGCCTTGATGACAGCCTCCACCTCTTGTTCGGTGTACTTGCGTGCCGGACCATACTCGGTGAATCCTTTAATTAGTTGCTCTCGCGTGATGTGGAGCTGATGTTCCTTGTTGGTCCCCATCACAACATGGCACTCCTCAAGAGGAGGAGGTTTTTCATGGGCGAAGAACTTCATCCAGCTGTAGTGCACCGAGTGAAGGATTGCCGAGACACGGGCAAGTAGCTGGGGATCGCACATCCCCGTCACTTTCACAGCCGCCAGGCCAACCCCATTCACAGGTTGATTAAGCGAGGCGTGCATGACGCACATGATGTACAGCTTCATATTTTCATCGTATAACTGCCCGTGTGGCACATACTTCACCGACGTGTTGTCAACGAGGGAAGCCATGGACAAGTTTGGCGCCTCCTTCGCACCAGGTGCTGGGACAAACCCCTCCACGTCCGCCTCGGCAGCGTAGTCAAGGACGGAGCCAATGCCCTGCTTCTCAAGGGCCTTTACAGTCTTCTTCAGCTCACGTTCGTCTGTTCCGGCGCAAAAGTGGCTGTACACTGTTGCCCGCACGATCGTGTCGTAGGTGAGAAAGGGGCCCACAATTTTTTCTGACCTTTTCATTAAGGCCACAGAGTTCTTGCAGAGGTACTGGATTTGGCAGACACGCAGCACACACAAGGCTCTTATTAATCCCCAAAGCGATTTTTCCCTAAAGACAGTGTCATCGTAAAAATTTACTGGTTGTATTTTGCGTGATTGCAACGGTAACTCCTGCGAAACCTTCGAGGCAAGCTTGGAAATATTACGAAACATAATTTCCGCTTGAGAGCTTGTACTCGTAGCTTGACACAGACACACACCCTAGTTTTCCGCGTAGCAGCCCTTGTCGCTTCCTACTTTTGCTCTTACATTTGTGGAGGATATATATAATAAAAAAAAAAAAATAGAACGAAATGCCTCTTTCAAGCCGCTTCCACCTCGCGCATCCCCACAACAACGTTTCTTTGAGAGCGGGGAGGGCACACTCAACCATAAGACACCGCAGACACGTGAAAAGATCCCGCAGGACCGCGTGTGTATGACATAAATGAAAAAAGCAAACGAACAGAAAACGATGGCAAGAGCCCCCTCATTGGTTCAAGAACAGTACTGGCTCAGGCAAATAATAATAATAAAAGAGAAAGAGCGCAGGGAAAAAAAAGACAAAACAAAAATAAAAATAAAGAATCGCGGCTGCGCAACTCCGAGGGAGAGTGAGGATCATGAACATATCAGCATCTCAGTGCACATCCTTTCTACAAAGTTCCAGCACACAATTATATGTATATTTATACACTGCTTGTTACTGCAAAGAAGGAACCATACACATGCAAGCTGTCACTGTCTTGGGCGTGTGCCGCTGTGGCCCAAACTTCTTGGCTGGGCAACCTCAAAGCCCGGGGTCACCAAAATAACTGTTTCTCTTTTTTGCCCTTTTTTTTGTTACAGCTCACACACACCCCCCCCCCGCTTGCTTTTGCTCCTGCATCCGCGCCGCGTCAAAAAAAGGAGCGGCATAGGTGACGCCGAGAATGCGGCACCGCTGAAGATAAGAACACATACACACACCATTTAGCAGCAGAGCTGTATGTGATGCACAGTTCCATACGTGTCCCCATACACAAGGCCCTAACTACTGAAATCGATCGCCACGGCACACACAGGCCCCCGCAACGTCGTATCCAACATACTGTCGCCAGTGTCCATCCTCACAATGTAAAACTCCCCTGGTGACTTCAATAAAATCAGTATGTTTCCAAACGCTACAGAAAAAAAAAACGACTTAGGTTTAAAAAAAAAACATCCCCACTGGCAATTACCTTTTTACTATCAAAGGTAACAGCAACTGTGGCGGATTTGGTATCCCAAATGTTCACCTTATTTTCGCATCCAAGTTAAAATAAGGGAATCATCGGGACTAAATTGTGTGTGCCACACAACACTCTTGTGCCCATACAACTGTTTCACCTTAGATGTTGAGCGTCTGCTACGCATGCGCCCTGTTCACAACTTCGCGAAAAAACTACCCAGTCATCCGCAGTGTGTTGGGTAGCCAAAGATACGACAATCCTCTCTTCCCTACTGGGTAACTCGCCCAAAACGGCCCTGAGTGCCCCCTTTGGGACAGACATCCCACAAACATTGTTGTATTGGCATCCAGTGTACAATACCCGGCCGTTGAAAGAAAAAGCCACAGCTGTCACAACTCTCTTGTGTTGAACACATCCAATCAGCTGATCAGCAGTCGAATCCCATAAGGCTACTGTCCAACTTTCTGAAACTGCAGCAAGGTAATTTTTATCAAAAAAAAAGGCAATATTCAGCACGAGATCCAAATATCCAGTTCGTTGAAGAACCTCCACAACATGTAGCGTGTAAACACTAACCGCGCAGGCATCTCGATGACTCACTGCGTACAAATCCAGATCGGGCGCCACTGCAATACACCTAATACGACCAGCCTGACTGGGTAAATTTACAACCTTGACATCATACAAATGTTGATGATGCCTTCGCGGTGAAAACCTTGGTATTGTTGTACTATTATTAAAATTGGACTCCAATGCGGAGTACGCATCGGTGTTTTTAGCAAAAACAATATATGTACCCGTTATGTGGCGAAAGAAGTTCGAAAATTCGTTCCAATTCAAACATTCATCTTTATCTTCATCAGAGACAGCGAGCATGGTTATCATGCTTTGTTTCAAGCTCTGCGTGCCTAATCTCCTCAAAAGAGCTTCTTCTGAGACCTTGTGTATCCCTTCTGTGTCCAAAAGCGCGAAGCCTCGCTGCGGATAACTTTCCACACCCACAATCTCATTCTTGGACAGGAAAAGACCCATTGGATTTCTAAACTCCGTTATGATGCTTTCTTTTTTTTTTTTTTTGTCAACAGGACTCGCACCCTTTTTATCAGTTATTACACTCCTTCGGTGTGGAATAGTAAAGGTCCTTTACAACTCACCATCGGTATCCTCCATTATTTTAGCGCCGCACTCAGCAAGAATCCTTTGCACCACTAACAGTGAAGGCGGACGCTTCTTCCTCTCAGCCCGAGAACTAACAAGAGCCATTTTGGTGGCGAAATTGTAGTTGGTAAAGTGTAAATCCACCCCTAACTTGACATGTCGAGGAGACGTTGCTCCAGCGTTACGTTCAGCCTCACTCAATATTCGTTTGGCCTGCCTCATGGAAGGTGCACGGAAAGTAGAAGCGCACGATCCCATCGATTCCGCTGCCTTTCTGCTTACTACTTGTTCTGTTTGAGTCCTTGTATAACTTCCCGCTTGCCTCTCCCTCCCCACCCACCCCCCAAAAAAAGGGGGGAGGTTCTCACGCTATTTCTCGCTCAACTGAGAGTTGTCTCTGATCCCCAGAAACAATGGAATACGGAGCGGGCTTTCAAACATCAATA
>NW_021706128.1:0-16632 GCF_003719475.1 Trypanosoma rangeli
CAGAAGAGATATAAAACGCAAAGATGGGAAAACCAGATGACAAAAACTCGAAATGGGACCGCAGCCCGAGCACTGCTAACACACAATAAAAATGATTTCCCCAAAAAAACACAAAAAAATTACTCCTAAAACAGTTTTCACAAAACAAAAATATTATCGTGGAAGGCCCTCGTACTGTTCTTGAAACAAAAACAAAAATTACTCCTAAAAACGTCTTCACAAAACAAAAAAAAATGTCGTGGTAGGCCCCTGTGCAATCCCCACAGTTCCACTCACATTTTGGCCGCATATAAAAATAATAAATGATATATTCGTTTCAACCACCGAAAGGCCCCCGGTGTCCAGACACCGTTTTACTTTCACAGGGAATTATGGTGAGTTTCTGTGACTATCACTCCCTTTTTCATTCCTTAATTCCTTCCTTCTCGCATCGGCAGACACACAATGCCGAGAACATCCGCAGCTGTCCAAGAAAAGCGGTTAGTTGTTTTTATTCGTGTCTTTTCGACCGAATTCAGTGGCCTGCACGTCAGCTGGCACCGTGGCACACGTCCGCACCGCGAAAAACCAAGACGTAAAGGAGAGAGAGAGCCCCGATCCCTCCCGTGGCGACAGCAGTGCGGAGGCGCAGTGAAGCATCTCCCACTGCCAAGCAAACACGCAGGTTCAACGCCATCGTCAAGAACAAACCGACAAAAAAACAACTGGCAAACCAAAACAAAAAAAAACATATCCGTAAAGCAGTAAACCAACAAAGCAGTGAATAAATGAACACAGAAAAAAAAACGGTGATTCACCTTCAGTTACTGCTAAAGAAGAACAATATTACAAACAAAAAAAAAACAGAATGGAATAAATGAAGACACCGCGGTGCTGGCGTCGAAAGAAGAGCGCAATTTGTGGGTACAAGAAACAAAAAAAAACGTAAAATAAAACAAAACGCATGTCCACATTAGACTTTATTTACTTCTGAAAGCGCGTGGAGAATCGGAGATGCTCTCAGTAGAAGCATAAACTCCCCTCCACCGGGGCTCCACTCAGCACAGGGCAACAAAACCCTATAGCTCCAATAGCAGCAGAATTGACACCCGGAACACATCTGCACGCGTGGAACTGTCACCTGCACGTTTCTCAGAAGTATCGTAGCTGCCGCCTGCATGTTTCCAAGACGCATCGGAATCGTCGACGTTTGCGTTCCTTCTCACCCAGTGGGCGGTTGTACAAAAAGACATTCTTCACTGTCACACTGCTGTTTTTGCCGCCACCAAAGTAAAAGTGAGAGATTCGGTGCCTCTGTGCTTCAAGGGTTGGTAGTTTGTTAGTAATCCCCAGAAGCACGCCGTTGACGTACACGGAGCCCTTGTTGCCCTGCAGCATGAGCGCCACTTTGTACTCCTTTCCCCGCTCCCAAGTGCTGTTGTGTGTTGTTGTTGTCATGCCGTTGAAGACTGTACACCACTCGTTCTCCCTCGTGTACGACAGCCCCACAAATGTCGTGTTTTCATTGTCCTCCAGTCCCGCACACAGCAGAGGAATGCTCTCGTTCGTAACCTTATGAATCCCCACCGTCGCCACAAGCGTAAACGCGTAATTCACAAAGCTGTGCACATAGTGATACTTCCACATGTTCACAGGCCACATCGCGTATGATTCCGACCCCGTGAACTTAAAGCCATTTTCGATCTTCTTTGCATTCGTCACAGTTGCATTCAAACAACGGTACGCGTCGTTCCAAGTCCCATCACCCGATGCATCCGACAAGAACCCAACCAGACCGGCCGTGGGCACAGAGGAGTTGGAGAGGAAGGAGTCCAGTTTTGCCCAAGTCTTCAAGACGGACGTGATCGTCTTCAGCTCCTTCGTTAGGGAAGCAAGAGCCAGGACTTTGGTCGTTATACTGACCCTCTCTTGTAAAAGATGCAACGCATCGTTAGAGTACAGCAGGGTGTTGCCAGACATCCACTTCCTTTTAGTGTCCATGGAAATGGGCCCGACGTGAAACGTGCGGCTGTCGTCAGTGACCCAAAGGTAGAGCGCGGTGGCTTGCACCATCTCCCCAGGGGGAATCCCTTTCTGAGTGTACAGCATAACCTTCTTTCCAGCAATGGTCGCAGTGGTGAGGGACCCTACTCTCTCAGCTGTTCGCAAAGCGTCTGGTAAAAACCTGAGCTGCACGCGCGTGAGTGTCCTGACAGCTTCCCTCCACGTTGCCCCCATGTCCCTCGACTCGAACACCTTGGAGAGAGAATTGCATTTGGCAACCATGACAAGCTGCCCCTGCTCCCACTCAACGATGAGGGGGTCAGTGCATCCCGCGGGGAGCATCCCAAGTGGAAGCGTCCAATTTTTGCCGTCGTCCTTCGAATAAATGATCATGGAGAAACTGTCTTTTTCTCCTGTCCTCCTCGCCGTCACAGGAAACACGAACGTGCCATTCTCCATCACAACGCCCGAGCCACCACCACTAACAAACTCATCCAGACCACTCTGATCAGCAGATGGCTCGATTTGTGGCAAAAGCGAGGTAGGTTCGCCCCATTGGATGACTTTATCTTGCGTGGCCTCACCCACGAGCAAATCAAGGTCCTGTGGGGATGCAACCCAGTTCTGCGATGAATTATTATACTTCAGATAATAGTCTTCCACAAGTAGAAAGACCTTGTTGCCCTTTGCAATTGCTGTGGGTCGGCGCGCGCGTCTCACAGGAGAGGCACGTCCCTTTGGAATGGTCATGTTAAAGATGCTGTGCGCCTTC
Organism: Trypanosoma rangeli; assembly: GCF_003719475.1. Taxonomy (NCBI): domain Eukaryota; phylum Euglenozoa; class Kinetoplastea; order Trypanosomatida; family Trypanosomatidae; genus Trypanosoma; species Trypanosoma rangeli. Next base: position 2,756 of record NW_021706128.1, read on the forward strand.
CATTTATCTGCATTAACTTTAGCAGCAAAAGACGACCAGCTCTCCGCAGGGTCGATGTACCCCGCCACAACATCAGCATAATAGGCCAAAAACTGTTCTTCACCGGAGTCTGGAAGGCTGGTGTGGCTCTTGGCAAGCGCAACCAAGACCCCACCAGCACTGACGAGAGAAGGTGAGTTAAAGGAATTCCCCAGTTGATTTTCACCTTGTGTTTCCACAATCGTTTGACGCGGCACAAAAAGATCGACAGGCTCTGGCATTTGTATTTCATTTGGTTTATTCCTCTCGGCGTGCACAGCAGTACTGCCACAGCATATCAGCAGCACAAAAAGCAGCAGCAGCACCAAATAAGAAAACAGGTGCCGGTACATCTTAAGCATGTGTCGCTGCTCACTCATTCTCTCTCCCTTCCCTCCTTGTGGTGAATCCGCTCAGGCCGCGCCGGCTTTGTGTTTGTTGCTGGTAGTGACTGCGGAGCCTTTCAATGCGTACAATAACAAGTAGTCTTCGTTATTGTTCGTTCCGTGTGTGAGAAAGAAAAAAGCAACCATCCCAAAAAAATGAACCGCCGGCGCCACCAGTTGGGCACCTCGCAAAGAACAGCAAGTATCCGTATCTAAGACCGCACCGACAAACATGTGGGCTGCACGATCACACACTCGCCGCCGCCCAAAGAAAAACCCACACGCACCCACACGGGGAGTCCGCAGTGTGGGACGCCCCCACATAAATCAAAAATAAAAAAACGAAACAAATTCATAAGCACCTCGTTTACCGTCTCCCCCGCCCAGCCCCTTCAAACCCTGCCAGCATCACCACGCAGTGCGCATGCCGGCGAGACCTCCCATCACGGCCCTTACAAAATCCCCAACGCCCCTCACCTCCCTTAGCGCACTGCAGAAGGAGTGGGGCGCAACGTCAAAAATGAAATTGAAAGAACAATAAAAGCAATACAAAATAAACGGGGCACGCAGTACCACCACGACAAGACACACGCAGCAGATGCCTTTACTCTGCGGCCACAAAAACAAACTCTCGCAGCGACACCGCCACCGACAAACCTAAACGCAATCGCCCGCCTCCCAGCCGCACCGCGGTGCTCGTGAAAGTGAGGCACCTCAAAGAGTCTCAGGGGAAAACAAGAAACCACTTCAACCACCACGCACGGCACGTACGCCTCCATACGACGTCGCCAACCGGCACTGACGCACCTTCCGGTGCCAAAAATACACCGTGTTCTCCTCCTCTTTACGCTGAGCAGCATTCAGGGCGCGACGGCGTCACGCCCCCGCCACCTGTGTTATTTGGCCCACTCGCAGCGTGCCGCACGTCAATAATTTCCCCCTCGACAACTCGTCAACGAAAGTTTCCCCATTTTATTAAATACACCTCGCCGTGCACTCACTGAGCTGCCTCACTGTGCCGGCGCCGCCGCAGCAACGTGCGGCCCAACCGCCCTCCACCGTCAACACCCACAGCACCCCGTACTTCCAACCCACATGTGCAGGGGCACTATTCCTTCTGCAGCAATACAGCGGCCTCGGTGGGGTGCCCCATTTAGGGTCTTGCGTGCAGCGCACACAACCGTCGCCGGTGCCAGCCAGCTGCAGACAGACACTTGTGTTGGGGCTGTGTCTTGCCGACAGAGAGATCCTGCCCGTATGATTGCGACCACAGGCCGCGTTGCTAGTTCCTTTGACAAACGGAAATCCGGAAGCTCCACCAATACGTGTATATATTATATATACACATACTCCCTTCCTCCATCCCCATGTTCGTTGCCGGCTGTTATTTTGTTTCATCTGCCAGTTTCTCACCCATCGGTGCGCCGAGAAACACACCTCGCCGCCACACCTCCCTATGCCACCGAGGGGACGTCTTCACCACTCCGTGAAATGCGCCCTCGCCGCGCCACGGCTGCATGCCCAATCCCAACGAAAACAGTAATTCCCAGCACCCGAAAAGGCAATCGACCCCACCGCCCCCACCGCCGCAAGGAACCGACCAAAAGACTCACGGAAAATGTCATGAAACCAAAAAATAAAAAATTATAAAATATGCCTCCGGATGAGGCCATATGGCTACAACTCCTAAAAAGCGAAGGTCGCATAATGGGGGATCGCAGTTTGGCTCGGTGCGCCCCGCAACCACCCGAATCCCTTCTGCATTGGAGGGTGTCATTATTACCATCAGTTGCTGTGGAGGGTTGTGGCGTGGAAGAACTCAAAATAAAAAATAAAAAACACTCGCGCTGCTCCCCAACGCGGCATCGCTGAAAGCTAAAAATCAAGTCATCCGCAAAACAAGCAGAGGAGCCACACAAAACCATCTGTCGTCTGCTCAGCCTTAGCGGGTGGCACACTCCCCCCACCGCCTTCTCTCAGCAAAGCACCCCACCCCCGCTGCAATACACACGAGGAAGCCGCCACTCCACACACTACACCAACCACAATAATAATACAACTCGCCTCTCCCCCACTCCCAGCCATGCCGCCGCCCTTCCTTCCCCACCAAGAAAGAAACGCACTAAAAGAATGCCTTGAAACGACACAAAGCCATACAGCACCATGTAACACACGAGCAGGGAATAGAATTCCCAAACACACTCCACGTCCCTGTCACTTATCCTGAGTGGCCTTCGCTGGCAGCAACAACCAGCTGGACAGCCAGCTCCGTGTCCAGCTGCACCTGGTACTGCTCCACCCTTCTCTCCCAAAAGTCTCTGGCAACCTGAAGTCCTGGCATTTCCTTTTCTCCCTCCGTGATATGGCAATCCCGCCTTCCCGTCATTGGCGTGCTCTCAGCGTGCTGGGTGTAAATGATCTCCCACTTCATCTTTTCCCTCAGCGCCTCCCAGCCCTTGAAGTTGCACGTCATGTACTTCAGAAACGCAGCCACCTTACCGGCAGTGGTGTGGTGGGTGTTGTGTTTTGTCACCTGCAGCCCGATGAACGTCACTTCACTCTCCGCATCGCTGTGCCCACCGGCGCCAGCATTTCGGGACCACCCAAATTTAATTTTTTTCTTGGCCGTTTGCGCTCGTTGCGCCTCGGCCACGTAGAACGCGTCCAGCAAGGGGAAAAAGCACTTGTTGAGCATATACAGAACGCCAGCTTGAACTTTGGTCTGGATTATTACTCTTCTATTATATCCACCTGCCATGCACCCGACCACGCAGGGGTCCCTTGGAAAGCGGCCCACCGCATGCCCGTCCGCCAACACGCTGGCCCGCGTTCCTCCCTCGCTGCGGGGAAGGTGCTTCATCTGGCGAGCAACCGCTTCAGCGACGTCGCTGCTCAGAAAGGCCACGCAGCCCAAGCACTCAATATCATCAGCTGCAGACTGACTCCACGTTCCCAAAGCGGACAGCAGGCGGGACATCCTAAAGTTCTTCATTAGCACCCGCCTCCGCAATGTTCTTTTTGACCTCAACTGAAACGGGAAAATTCCTGCAGCTTTCCGCGTCCTCTCCATTCCCCGCATTGGGCCTCACCACCACCGACGCATCCCTCACCACGCGCTCCTCCTCAACACACGCACCACCTTCCCTGCGCACAAATACATCCTCGTAATCTGGCAAAAGGAAATTTTGTGCGGCCACGCAAACGCAGATCTAAGCACAAAAAACTCCAGCCACGTATCAGGAGGCCCCAGCCTCTCAGTATTTAACGCTTCCTCTTCCTCCTCCTCAATCTCACGAGGACAAGCCATGACGTTCACCTCATTCCCACTCCACAATATCTGAGGCCTGCTGGAAGCGGCGCCCACCACCCTCATCCCAAGCAGCTCCGCAAAGTGGCCCGACTCCACGTAAGTCCCACGTTGCATTCAACACTGACTGGTAGACCCTCTCATCCAAAACCACAGGTGCAAGCGGCTGCTGCAACCGCCCACCCTAATTATTCCTCCACCCTTCGGCGCTGCGCTGCATTTTGTTGACTGTCGCCATCGAACTCCGACCTCGCCCACCGCTCTCCATGTGGCACATTAGTTGCTGGAGCTCCTCGGCGGCGTGAGATTCCTCCTCGCGTCTCTCAGACATGCTTTCCTTCGTGGTGGTTAACTTGAGTTGAACTGCAGCACAATACTCAACCAGCAGTCAAAAGGGAGAATGAAATTATTTAAAAAAAAACAGGCAGAGACACAACTCCACGCAGCCGCAACGAAAAAAAGAAAGAGAGGGCCACCCACACACGGCACGCGGCGCACACCTCACACACACACAAACAACGAGGGCAAATTGGATCTCCCTAGGCAAACCGTGCAAATTGCACAGCACACACAACAACTGCGACGAGGCTTCTATCTTCTTCTCGTATTGCACTTCACATTCAGATCCCCACAGCTCTGTGTGTGTGTAGTCACACGCAAATATCACCCACTCATAGTGAAATTGACTGCCTCGTCGCAGTGGCATTTTGCGCTGCAATTCGCTGAGGTGCGAAGGAGCAAAACACCCGCCGCCTCTTCGTTCACCCGCAAGAAGGAGGGACGCCACCGCATTGCCCCCCGCGACGCAAACATACGCTGCACCCAGCACGTGGTGCGGTGCACGTGAATTCCGTGAGGGAAGTGTTTACCACACGACTGGGCCGCACGGGGCACAGCCTGCGAGGGCAGCCTGCAGACGTCTCCGCCTCCTTCAGTCGTCGTGGCGGTGGAACCCGCAGATTGTCAGACGCCGGCACATTTGCCCCCGACGCAACCAACAAAAAGAGCGCGGCAGCATATTCCCCGGCGCAAGAGCAGAAGCGGCAGCCCCACTCTGCGGCCACCGCACCACCCAGTAAGCCCCACACAATCTTCCGCATTTCTTTTTTAGGCCGCACGCCCCCGCAAGGCTCCGCCACGGGAACGTATGAAAGTGGTGGCAAAAACACCCCGCCACCGTCGTCACCAAGCCACACAACCCAAAAAAAAGGGCCCAAAGACAGGGCAGGACAAAGTGTCCGCGCGAACACACCCACAGCGCCAGCAAACTCAGACAAAAGAAGCCGCCCACCCCGTACCGCCCCTCAAGACAGCACCCCACACGCAGCGCTCCGCACTCGGAATGAAAGAGGGGATGACCCACAGCACATCTCTCCTCCCCCTTGTCTCTCTCTTCTTTTCATCCCCACAGAAAAAAACAGCAACAACTGCAGGCGGCATTGCCAGCATCGACTACAAAAAAAAAACATCCATGCGCACTGCAATGTAAAGATCTATCGTATACGTCTGTGTGTGTGTGTGTGTGTGCTTGCAGATGGTAGACAGCAAAAATAAAACAAAAAAAACATGTGAGGACGCAGACAAGCGCACAGCAGAGTTGCAGGGCGGAAAGAAAGAGAAAGGTGAATGACGAGACTTAATGCAGCTCATGGAGCTGCACGCCGCAGCAGATATGCTTGAAAAAAGAAAAAAAAGAAAAAAGAAAAAAAACGTCCTCCATGTTGTTTTCGCAAAAAAAAGTTGTTCCATTTAAAAGAGTTCCACCCCATGTCCACACGCGTCATTTGTATTCCATTGGAACACTTCGGCGTGCTGTTGCTGCCATCCTCGGCTCCTCCCATCGGTGCGTCGCGTCCGTGTGCGGCGAAAACAAACAGGAAGGGAAAGGGGGAGCACGTTGCCCATGGGGATGTGCACAACAAACGACCATTGAAACGAAAAACAAAAACAAAAACAAAAAAAAGGGATGCCAATTGCACAAGCAAAGCCCCAGCTGCAAACAAAAGTAACAAAAAAAGATTTTTTTCCCCAAAACAAACAAAAAAAAAGGGGTCTCTCAAGGACTTGCAGTGAGTGACACCGGGGACCTGAGGATGTATTTTTTTAATATTATTTATGAAGCGTCGTATTTGCGCCTACCCTTTCATTCAGCAGAAAGCCGTCAGCCCCCACAACCCCAGCAGGGCAAGCAGCAACAGCCGAGACACACACCCACGCACCGTGCCGTCGCCAGAAAGAGAAATGCCGGATGCGTCCTTCGCAAGACTCGCGCTGGTGTTTTCAAATCCATCACCCGGCGAAGACCCAGACTCCTCACCAGCACTGTGACTGCCTTTATGGGTCTCCCCTGGTAGAGGCCCTTTAGGATCCAAACCGTCACCAACCCTCTTTTCTCCAGGTTTCAGCTTGGAGGCAATCTCCTCATCATTCCCCAGCGTTGTGAGTGGCCCCTCAGCAGCCGGTTTTGGAAGTGAGACTTTGCTGGCACTGAGGCTCGTGAGCCCATTATCACCCAGTGCCTCGTTGTACAGCAGGACACCGCCCACTGTCACGTCAACCTCGTCTGTTCCCTTCGCACCGTCGCCGCCAACGTAGAAGTCCGAGACATCCCGTGAGGTATACTCAGAGAGCGGAACTCTCTCCTGAATAAGCTTATTATTGTCAACGTACACATACAACGATTCCCCAAGCTTTTTCAGTACCACTTGATACGTTGTGCCAGGCTGCCACGTACCATCTTCATCTGACAACCCCCGAGACTTTCCGTTGACAGTCACTCCCCACTTTTTGTCCTTCGTGTAGAAGAGACCAACAAGCACAATGCTGGCATCGTCATTCATCCTCACACCCATCAAAGGAACAGGACTGTCTGTCTCCGGCACCGCGTTAACCATCAACGTCGCCACAAGAGTGAAGTCATTGTTCACAAAGTAGTACGGTTGGAACTGCCCCTTGTTGCCCACCGGCCACTCCGCCCCCGCTGCTGCGCCTCGGAACCTCACACCCCCCTCCGTGCCTGCCACATTCCCACCATGCACCGTTGCGTTCACTCCGAGGTACTCGTCCTTCCATAAATTCCTCTCCAAACTGTTGGACCAAAAGCCAGCCAGCCCTTTGGTGGGAACAACACTTTTACACACATTCTTTATCCGCAGGTCAACAGTGCCAATGGAAACGCAGTTTTTGAGTGCGGTGTCCATATCTTTCCAGACCTTCACCACGCTCTTTATCTGCTTCAGCTGCTCAGTCAGGCTCACGGCGACAAGACTGTATGAATCTCCGCTCTTCTTCTCGTACAGTAAAATCAACTCCTCCTTGTCGGCTCTGTACAGCAAGGAGCTGGCGGCGGCGTCATCACCTTCGCGAGACACCGGCCCAACGTCGTGCACACGGGCATTGTCTGTCATCCAAAGATGCAGCTGACCCTCTCCCTTCTCATCAGAATACACCGGCGTGGTGAGCAGCATCACCTTCTTTCCATCGATGGTTGCAGTGATGAAACCACTTCGCACGGCCTCGCCTTTTCTATCACGTGAATTACCCCATAGTTGAGTAATTGGCGCACTGTCATACCAATACTTCAAAGACGTAATAGTCCTGTATACATGATAGGAGCCATCCGTGCAGGGAGTCATCATGAAGATGCGTCGGTCATCGACTTCGCCCCACTCCACAATCGATGGATTGTGGCAACCTTCACCCACCGTATCGAGCAAAGGCTCCCATTTATTCTCTGATGGGGTGAAGCGCAGGATCAGCAAAACGTTCTTTCCACTCTTTGTGGCCTGCATGGGAAACACAAGTGTGCCGTCACTCATCACAGTACCCGATCCTCCGACAGCAGATAAATGAGTCAAGGATCCACGAACTCCAGTGTCAGAATGCATTGCATGTGGCTCACCCCACTGGACTTTCTTCTCTCCACCCCCAGTGACACTCCCCTTCACCAGCACAATCTTACATCCACTTCGATCAGCCTCTTTGGTCTCCGGTGTTGCACGGCTGCAGCTTCCCAGCAGCATATAGACATTGTTGCCACTCACAATTGTCGTTGGTCGCACTGCGTCCTTCATTTCGTTACCACCTTCCTTCAGCAGCTGCGTGTGAAAGGAACCTGTGCCCGCACCCATCGGAATCTCAGTCGGTTCTGTTCCAATTTCCTTGAGGTGTTGTGACAAGATGCCAGTGAAGCTGCCGCTTCCATTCTTGCACTGAGCCTCAGCAACGGCAAACACAGCACCGTCCACCTCCACAAGGCTGGGGACACGCAGCGAGCGAACTGACCCTTCGACGCGTTGCATTTCCTCCCATTTGGCGCCAGTTATCGGTGTCGTCCCTCCAAATAAATTAATAGCCGTCCCTGGGATACTCCCCGCAGCTTGACTGCCACAGCATGTCAAGAGCACAAACAGCGGCAGCAGCACCGAATAAGAAAAAAAATGCCAGGACATCTTGGGTATGTGTCGCTGCTCACTCACACTCTCTTCCCTCCGTGTGGTGAATCCGCTCAGGCAGCAAGCGCGAGTGTGTGTGTGTGTGTGTGTGTGGGCGGTGGCTACAAAACCTTCAATGTGCACAGCAGCAAGTAGCGTTTGGTGTCTTTCCTTCCGCGTGTGTGTGGAAGAGAGAAAAGTGAAGTGAAACCAATATATATATGAAACGGTGGCCACCACCGCCGTTGTCAGTGAAGACTCCTCACCAGTGTACGCGCAGCAATTCTTCTGCACACTCAACCCACGGCGGATAAATGCACAGACGCACATAAACAGACAGAAATGTATACCACTGAAACAATAGAAAAACAAAAAAAATGGTTGGGATTCACGTGGGCAGCAAGTAAAAGACAGCGTCTTTCTCCCGATCGACTGGGAAGTCTATCGGTGGATTTGTCATGACGAATCGTTGGCCGTTAAGAGATACATTATTTGTGTCGTAAATGCAAACATGCAAAGCAATGGGTATGTAGCGTAGGCTAAGGCAGTAGTTCACGACATCCTTGTAGGTTTCAATCACCTCGTATGAAAGAGCCAGTGAAAGTCGCCCCAGCGAAGGAGTCTCTTGATCCACACCGCTCACAAGCATGTCAAAAATGTCAATGAACTCTGGCATGAAATACGTAAGGTGGACGGCAGGAAAAAGCATAAGTCTGCTAATGGCGTTGCCAATGATGTAATTTGGTTCATAAACAAAATCCACTTCCGCCTTCTTACGGAAGCGGTCATACTCCGCGTAGGGCGGGAACAGAGAAAGGTGCTGAAGACTATCTAGCTCCACCACAACGGGGATGTTGTGCGAGGAGGGGAGGATGGAGGCAATGGAGAGGTTAACGAGCATCGACAATCCGGTGGTTGATTTACTACTGGTGCCGCCAAAGGCAAGAATGATGATGCCAGCACTTTCCTGGGGGTTACAGCGCCGCAGGTCATTCCCATTTAACCCGCAGCCGTCTACATACCTTATAGGAAGTGCCCCATTGAAGCTATTCCAATAGCGGTCAAAGTACACTGAAAAGGATGTATCCTTCGTCAATAGCACAATGTCATTTTGAGGATACGACTGACGAATACACTGCATAACGTGAAAAACGTTGACGGCTGCGGAAGTCAGGGTTCCCTCGTGTGCTCCCTCCGTCTCCGCCGCACGATCCTTTGCTATGGAGAGATCGATGACAACAAAGTGGTTTTCAAAATCATAAGCATGATCCACTTTCTGAATGCACTCAGAAGGTTCAGGAAGTTCAGTTGACAAGGATGCCGAGATCAGTTTTCCGTTCCCCATGAAAAAGGAAGAGTCATACAGTTTGTGATCGTCCTCTCGGGAGGTGGCGGGGTCATAAGTTTTCTCCACCTCTTCAATGGCCTCTTCCACCGTTTCTGGACTTCTGGCAATGACTATCATCTTTGTGATGGAGCCGGCAAAGCGCGCAGGGTTCAGTTGTACCCTTCCAGCCTCTGTGATAACGCCTATGACCGTAACCTCATACTTGAAAAACAACTTTGCTAACGGGCAAAAGTTTTCTCCGCGGCATGCATCTGGCACCGCCACGCAATAGATATTATTTCGTAGAGACGACTCGTACTGCTCTACCCAGTGGTGGGCCCGATTCAGGTCCAATGTAATGGGATCGTAGGTTCTAAGCAGGTTTATAATAAGTGGGATAGCTCCGGGCACAGCAACACCGAGGCCAAGCAAATGATGCAGGAGTCTCTCCCCCTCCACCACTCCAGCAGCGTAGGATGCCACATGTTTGGTGTTTTTTTCGCTGCGAAGATACAAATACTGTGCGAGCTCAGGATCATGATGATTGATGAAAAGTGATTGCTGAATGAGGTTGTAATCCGTGTAAAACGTGGATGGAAAGGTGTCACCAAATAAAAATATGGCGTCGGCATGACGTGCATCCGCACGCTTAAGGTCCACCTCCCTTTGGGGATCCCCAATCATCAGCAGCACGCGATCCTTAAACCAGGGCAAGTCTACCAGCAGTTTAACCTCAGGTGGAGGCTCCACCGGTGAGAGCAGCACAATTTTTAGGTCAACGTATCTTCGCCAACCGCCATAAAAGTCCTGCAAAATAATTTCTACTCCCATCTCCGTAAACACACCAGCCAAAATCACATGAGCCCTTCTTCCGCCATGGGAATTGTACATATTATAATGCAAGCGCTGGCGAGTAAAGGCGGCCACTCGCTGAAACAATGGCATGAAGTGACTCATGGCAACCAAAATAAAAACGCCCATCAGTAGCCGAGACGGCGTTGATTTCGGTGTCACATCGCCGTAGCCAATGGTGGCGAAGGCGAGCATCATGCAGTAAAATGCATCAAAGATGTCCATGTAAGGCCCAGTTATGCTCTCAACAATCTGAAGTGTGGCGGCACATGTACAGATGCCGGCAAATAAAGAGATAAGAAAGCGGCAAACTTCTCGGGTGATTTCCCTCATCCAACGTTCCACCTGCGGGTAATCCAAAAGCACCACCACACAGTCACGCAGCCACCACACGCGAAGATACATGGGAACCCAATAGCTGCGCCACCTTGGGTCCACAAACCCTCCAATACCAATAACTGCCATTGGAACACTTGTCAAGGCATTTACTATAGATAGCCATGAGAGGCAGTACCCCACCCTGTCCTCCTCCCCGAAAAAAAGAGCGACCCACTCCAGGAAGAAGATAATATTGAGTGCAAGCTCAACGTTAAACATGGCTTCATCCCAGTGAAACTCCGCCACGGACGTGGCTGCGGACGCCATAGAGGTCCATACATACAATACCACCGAGGCCAACTCCATGATAAGGTGAAGAATCAAGAAGGTGATGGATATGTTGCTGTACTTCCGATCCATAATTTCAAATAACTTGCGAAAAGAGCGGACGCTGCCAAATTTGTTATGGCGGTACGCCATATGTGAACGAGATCCAAACATTTTTTGATGGAACATGTTACTGGGTAGAGAGACCTGCCTTCTTCCTTGTGTTGTGAGTACCTTGCTTCGTTGTTAGATGTCGTCGCCTCGCTCTTCCCTCCCGCCTCCCCCTCCCCCCTTACACACACAAACATAAATAAGTGATAAAATATATATATAGATATATATATATATACACACTCCAAAACATAACCCACACCCCACACTCAACCTAACAGGGCAAGCACGTATATTTAGATACATAAACACACATGTGAAGAAATAGGGAAATACAGTATGTGTTTGTGGGGTGAAATGACGTACGCAGTACGCATAGCACTAGGGTATCTCAGGTGCATTAACGGGTCCTTTCAGCAGTAGTCCAACGTAGCCGGCTTCCACAACGGTGTTTTCTACTGCCTGTTTTGAAACCAAGTCATACGACTTGTGGAGTCCGTACGTCCCTGTCACAAGCACAATATCCCCTTTTTGTGCTCTGTACCGAGGCGCAATAACACGTACAGTCAGTCGATTACGGTACATTTTTAACTGACCAACACGTCGTAGACGATATCCGTCAGTTTGAAGGGTAAACTGCATTGCCTCTAAACCTGTCAAATGCTCCTCCCCAGCCTCTTGCGCAGTGTCGACGCCCAGTTTACCTAACTCAACATCGCCCTCCACCATGCCGACACACCAGACCTCGGAGGTGCATGTGCCCAATCGGAAAGGGTGTTCCCGCAGTTGTTGCACCTCCCCCATGGAAATACCGACCGCCTTCCCGTCGGGAACTGCAGCTGGAAAAAGCTTCCCACCCCTACTTTCCCCTGTAGATGATGACTCCGTTGATGCCGTCGATAATGATGAGGCAGAACGCGCTCTCAAGGTATTGGTTTCTTGTAAATTTCTCAGTTCATCGAGCAGCCGCGCGTTTTCCTCCCTCAAACGTTCAAGCTGCTCCTGTGAGGGAGACTTCAGAAGTACAAGATGACGGGAACGCCGGTGCTGCTGCAGATTAGCGACACTAAGAAACCGCTTCCCACATTCAGGACACTTCAGCGAAGTGAATGGTTCCGCTGCCTCGCCTGGGTTTGAAAGCCTGTTTGGGGCAAGACAATATCGAGAACAAGCCGTAACAAAGTGACGAGCGTTCGCATGATGGGCACCAAACCTCGTTTCTCCAACGCTGTTAAGAGAGTGACTACCAGGAAGAAGTGGGGCATGGCGATACCGTCTCTCGCCGAAGGAAAGCAAGGAACGTGCGGTGCGGATTCCACCACCTACTCGTTGCATTTCTTTCCTTGGGAATTCACAGCAACAACTGAGATAAAAAAAAAAAAACGGATGCAGGGCCCTACACAACCAGAATATTCACCCTTTATTCCTCCCTTTTTCTTATGTAGTTACGTCCCATCTCAAAGAGCGGTGAGGTGAGGAGGCAAATCGCCACGTGGTTTGCATAAGAACGACTGGCGAGACAGAACGAACATGAAGCAACAAAAAAAAAGCTTACTTTAGTGGCACACATCCGCGTTTCATTCTCTTCGTAATTCGTACGTCATTCTCTCTCTCCCTCTGGGTGCCCGTTCATGACTCTTAAAGAATGGCCAAAAAGACAAAGCCCACTGCAATCCAAGCCCAGATGTGGGAGTAACTCCTCGACGCCGCCACGGAGTCGTGCGTGGCGTGAGGTCTATTAGAGACGCAAGAAAAAGCTCGACAGGCCGAACTACAGCGAACAACAATGCAGCGAAGGAATTACCCTAAGCTCAAGAATGATAAGGGAAAAAAAAGAAAAGGGAAAACAATAGAGCAACAAACAAACAAACATCGTTGGACGCTGCTGCAACAAAAAACAAAAAAAACTTCACGTATCATAATTTCTTGATGAGAATGCTGGTGGCTATTTTACCACCTACGATAGGCGCAGGTGCACGCATAAAGGCATCATGGCGCATTGATGTGGGACATACATGCGCGAAATAGCCGAGGCAATGCAGAGTGCAGCGCATCACTACGTCAATCAACGGAGAAGTGTCATTTCATTGACAACAGCCTGATTTGAACGGCATTCACTGAGATGCGTAAAGAAAAAAAAACAAGGACAAGAAAAAGTCACCTCTTCCATTGTCCCTTGATCTTAAATATATTGTTTCACTGTAAGCCGCAATGTCATGTTCTGTGGATTTGAGGAGATAAAACTCCCTGCCTGCAGCGTCGAGCCATCCCACATGCCAAACATGTTGCAATATCACGTCGCACCTCATGTTCATTCAACCGGTTGCAGAACACTTGTCGGTGTCTTTCTTCTTTCAGACGGATCTGCGGCACGATGTTGGGTTTGCTGCCGGTAATTGTAGGCGTCCACCAGCAAATTGCACGTAGTCATGAGAAGAACGACCCGTACAACCAAAGTAAACGGGCATACCATGATGAAAGCGACCTTGACGATGCAATCAACCCCCCCTCCCCCTCCCACCTAACTTTGCTTACACGCTCTCGCTCTCACTCTCTGGTTCTATCAAAAGGCCCAAAGAAGAAATAAGAAGGAAAACAATAGGCAGAACTGCTTGCACTTTCCCTCGTTCCCTGCGGAAAGCTCCATATTTGCAATCCACTAAAAAAAAAAAATCTACATGAACACAAAATTCCGCCCATGAAAGCAAACAAGTCTTCGTCTAGTCACACAAAGAAGTGAGTATATGCGTGTGTGGGTGCGTGGTATATATATATATATATATATATATATATATATA
>NW_021706122.1:0-1041 GCF_003719475.1 Trypanosoma rangeli
GCCACAAAAGACTGCCGGTAATCGCAGGGACGGCCACGGAGAAACGACTCCGTGCGCAACGGCGACACAGCAATTTTGTACACCACACCTTTCTTGTTTGCAGGATCATGCTCAACCCGTGTCTTACCCAGCGGCTCCACGCAAGTCTTGTCGGCGAACGTCACCTCGACCTCCATCACGTAGTCCTTGGTGTCATTGTAGTAGCTCCATGTACACTCCTCACTCAAGCTGTCCCTCAACACGAGACGAAACAAAAGCCCATTGCCGTGGCCCTTTAGGCACTTGTAAACACTGTCATACTTTACCGTCGGGAGGCCATTCTCAAACTCGACGTCGTCCTCCGACACAACCTCGCTTTGAAAGTCGATCTGAAACCCCTCCACGCTGCCCTCCAAAAAGCGCTCAGTGCGACCAGGCCCCACCACCACAGTCACCTCCCAGCCCCATTGTTCCTTCACCCCCCAATCCATCTTTGTTAGCTTCGCCCGGCCAAGAGGCTTGACTTGAGAGCCTTTGCCAATCTTCGCGTTGACGCGGAACACCATCTTCTCTGTGTCATTGTAAAAGGCCCACTGTCTCTTGTCATTCACAAGACGAAACAAAAGGCCATTGTCATTATTCGGAAAGCAACGATATACATTGTTGTACGCAAACCCGGGTACCCCGTGTTTAAAGAGGCCCTTGGTGTCAGTCACGAGATTTGTCATTCCACTAGTCGCTATTGGGCTCAAAACACCACTTTCCCCCGTTTTTTTTTCCCCTTCTCTTAGTTGAACCGCGCTTTGTGTATGCTTTTCTGGCTGTGCTGCTCTTTAAAAGAAAAGCTTTTTTTTTTTTTGAGTCGCAGCTGCTTCCTTCCTCGTTTGAGTGGATGCACGCAACGCATCAAAAAAAAAAAAAAAAGGAAACGACACGCAGCGGGGGTGATTGCAGCGACGACGGGGAGCAGGAAGAAGTCACCGGCCAACGTTGAGGGGAACGCCGTGGCAACAGACGCATTCCGCGGTGCGCAGCGGCAAAACAAAACCAACCCCCCCACCC
>NW_021706122.1:1501-12035 GCF_003719475.1 Trypanosoma rangeli
AAAAGACGTGAACGGCAACAAATAGTGCGAAAAATGAAGGCGTCCTCCACCCACGCCGAGGCCCAGACGAAGGGAAAAATGGGAAGCCGCCCCTCATCACTCATCCTCGCGGCATCCTGGGCGACACGTAGCTGAGACAAAAGGGCGAGAAAAAAAACAAAACAAAAAAGCGTACCACTTCCTCACCTTTGGAGTTGAGGCATCTGTGACACATGCCGTGGCTGTTTCCCCCGCTGGCGTTGAACGCTGCGCATCGCCTGCTGCAGTTTCAGCAAACGCTGAGAGATTTGATCTCCCCACTCCCGCTCAAAATCTTTTCTGGAGACTTTGCTAAGTGAAAAAAACATCGCCCTGGACTCCAAAGCAGAATTGAGGCGCTGCTGCATGCGGGCGACAGCGGCAGCTAGTGCCGTGGTTTTTCCACGCAGACGCGCCCAGTAGGTCCACAGCACTTCCCGCTCCGCCTCTCGAAATTGCTTCACCTCCGTGAAGAGCGAAACCACTTCCGGCACCTCCAGCTCAACGTCGTCCAAAATCGGTAGTGCAAGGTGTACCGCCAACGCGGGCGCCACAGGCTCCCACTGAGGCGTTATCTCCTTTTCCATCTCAACTCCCAGTGCCGGGTTGCCCTGCACAAGAACATCCTTTTCCTCCTCCTCGTGCCTCTTCTCGCTCGTCTCTCGTGTCTCCCGCGGTGAGGCAAACAAGGCGTCATTCGATTTCGTGGGTGGAAGGGACACGCGAGCAAATGCAGGGTCCCAGCGGGAGAGAAACTGCTGCACCACGTCCTTGTATCGGCGGTAACTCGCCACATCCTCATTAATATACTGCAAAATTCCTCGCATAGCTTGTGGCTGCGAAAAAACAGGAAACACCTCCTGGCTTATTTGTTGCATCAAGTCCAAGTGTTCTGTGAGAAATGGACGGACAACAACGGCGCAGACGCTCACGAGATCCCCAGCAAAGTCCACAAAGTCTGAAGTTTGGTCGTACAACTCTTGCGATGCCGCCTCTTCGTGATGCGCCATCGCGGTACCGAGGGAAGCCAACGCAGCGAGTGACCAAAGCACTGCGGCGCTCCTTTGACACACAAGTCGTTTAATTGTGCCGCTGCGACTCTTAGCGCTACGCATCTGCCAGACGTGGTCGTCACCTGTATGGCGAGAGCGTGGTGTGTTGCACCCCGTTGAAAAGCTTGAAGATGTTGAGGCACTTCTTCCTGATCGCGTGGGCACACCGCGCGCCGATACGGAAAGAACAGCGTAGTAAAAAAACCGGCTTGCATCACTGCTGCTGCTGCTGCTGCTAGGACCTGCTTCGTCCCCAAATTCGTCTGTGAGATCGCTTAACGCAGTCAGTGAACCGCTCGCATGGCGGCGCATCACCGTAAATTCCTCTTGTATTGTCTCAAGAAGAAACTTTTGTAGCATACCGCCGTAGACGCAAGACGACGAAAGAAGCTCCTCCACGTCTCTGCAACGAGGCAGCCCGCGCTCCGTTAGCAAGCGAGCACACACGAGCCGGCGATCCCTCCATGCATGCTGAGGAAGTGACACCTCTGCAACCACATTAGCACTACATAACGTTTGTAAGTTGAATGAAGCAGTTGGGTCCAGCTCGGACCGTTGCTGTACGACGGGGAAAAGCAACAGACGCACCACCGCAATTAATTCCTCCCGTGACGGCTTAGGCAGTGGCAGGCCGTGATTGCTGGGAAATAGCTTGACTAATTGCTCTATACCTTCCAATACATACCCAATGAACGTGGCCCCTGTCTCCGTGGCTGTTGACGTGCCGTGATCACCATGACTGTCAAACGCCAATAAGCGGGAGGCCACACGGAGCGCCTCGTCTATAACTACAGCGGAATCCGGCACAACCATTAATGAGGCGGCCTCTCCCAGGATGTCGCTGTAGTTTTGTGCAACCTCCATCATCAACTTGGAGTGAAGCGCGTGCTGAGAATCAACTCTGGCACCTTCTTCTATCGTAACCATCACATGCTTATAAAGTCGCTGCAGCCGTAACGTAAGACTGGGGTCCTTCGCCGCCGTCATCACGTGCACTGAAAAAGTCATCACGATGAAGAGCAAAGCACACGCCCAGCCGTGAGTGTATAAGCTATTCCCACTTGCATACAACGACGGAGCAGAAAAAAAGCCCCACAAACACCAGCGGCACAAACACTTTAACATACGACGGAAGTAAAGCAAGAAAGGAATATCAGCAACGACACACACACACACACACACACACAACAACAACAAACCAAAGAACAACGGAAGAATCAACAGCGTCCCTCTCCTTCTAGAGGCACACAACATACACACAGAAACATTTGCACGCATCAGTCCCAATCCTGCAAGTCAAACCGTGATAGCTCGTTAAGCAGATCAATCTTCGCCCCCTCAGACTTGACAAGCTTCTCGTCAATGTACCACTCCTGTTTTTCCAACGACTGTAACGCCATTTTGCGTAGTCGACGCTTACGATGCGTTTTCAGCTCTTCAGTGAAGAGACTCCGGTAATTCTGCATGTTGCGTTGCAACGTCTGCAGGTCCGCGTGACTCAAGTTGCCATCGGGGCCCGCTGTGCGCCCTTCTTCTCTGACGGGAGAGACGGTGTGCCCAAGGGCCAAAAAGTTTCGTTTGTGTGAACTTGATCCTGTTGACGCCGCGTTGCTGCCAAAAAAGTCATCTTCAAGGTAGGAGTATGACGGCATCAACGCCGTCCAATGGTGCTGGAGCGGAGGACCGTCTGCCGGAACGTATTCCGTGTACTCAAAGCTCTCGTCGTATGGTAGCAGATCCTCTCCTGGGTGGGCACGGACAGTATCCACCCTACGACGCTCATTACTTTTGTTGGTCCCATGCTCCACGTGCACGCTGCTTCCTGGCTTCTTCCTGAACACAAGAAGATCCACCGCTTGGTGTGTACGGTAGAAGTCGTTTAGCTCCCGCTTTATTTGATCGCGCCAGCGTGGATGTGAAAATTCGCGGAGGTAAACCGCGTCACAGAGAGGAACTTCACCAGTGTCGCACATCCCCGCCAGCGAGTGACGACGATGCAGGACCACCTCGTATGACCCCTCCAAAGCTCCAGTGACAGCGTCACTGAGGGAGGTGAAAGGAACGTGGTTACCGCTCCCGTTAAACGAATTTGATTGAGATGATGAGATGTGTTGTAAAATATCTTTCGGGTCAAATGCCCGTGGAAGTATAAAGGCGACGTAACCCCCATCCCGCACCAGCGGCGTCTTTCGCTGTCGCGGCGGGGTGTGGCCGTCACTTTGCCCTTTTGGGGAGTAAAGTAGTTCTTGCAGAAGCCTGTGTAGCACTGGCAAGCTACAATGTGGGTGTTGGCCCTCGGCGCCGGGCGGAAGGTATTCAAAGGCGTTGGATAACTCCTGCAGCAATGGCCACTGTGAGAAGAGCGGTTTCATGGGAGGGTGAAACACAAGAAGATCGAACGGACCAACTTCGCCCTCCCGCGCCGCAACAGCCCCAGCTGAGTGAGAAGCAGTGGCTTGCGGGTTGTCCGGGATACAGCGGCGCCGCGCCTTATGACGGCGACGCGCTGCGGCATTGGCCAACACGTTTTTTTCCCCCATCAAAGGGCTTGCCAACTTTCCGCGCTCCGTCGCTTGCTCCACGACAGACTCGAGCTCTGGAAGCAGATCGCATCGAATAAAGCGCATCGTTTTCGCCACACTAGTCGCGCTGCGCCGCTCGCGCAGGTGTTCCCGAAGGGTCGCCTCCGCACTTCCCAGCGCACGCGCGGCAACGTCAACGCCAACCACATGCTGAGCCCCGGCCTTCAAGAGAAGATCCACCATATAA
The DNA here is from genome assembly GCF_003719475.1 of Trypanosoma rangeli. NCBI lineage: Eukaryota > Euglenozoa > Kinetoplastea > Trypanosomatida > Trypanosomatidae > Trypanosoma > Trypanosoma rangeli. The sequence goes on from NW_021706122.1 coordinate 5,341, forward strand.
CCGCTATGACATCCACAGTCCAGGGCTGCAAAGCCGACGGCATGAGTCGCATTTCCCTCACCTCGCCACGATGGTGGGGCAAATGGCTCTGTTGCGCCCCACCATCGCATTGCATCATCCTTCATAGACAGCCCAACGCTTGATGCGCTCCTACTTTCTGCGTCAGCGAGGCGCCTTTTTTCTTCCTGAACCGGCCTTCGCCGGAGCAACCACTGCAGCAAATGCACGTACGGCATCTGCTCTGAATGCAAAGTGGGACAGTAGGTGTCATGCCATGGATGCAGTAGATAACCGCCGCGGTACCACTCGGATTTTGTGGCTCCACCACCCCATCGTACACCATGATGATAGCGCACAAAAGACCGCACAAGCCGCATAAGTTCCACGAAGGAGACAACCTCCCCCTCCCCGCTAGAGGATGGGGGGGCGGGAAGCGCCATGTCCATCCAATCCACAAAGCCTTCCACTATTTCCTCATCGCTCCAAGAGCGCTCTTCGTTTGCCCGCGCCACCGCTCGTCGGAAGTGGCGCAAAAGAAACATAGGGAAATCATCCACCTCATGCACCACATCACGAGGAAGAAACAGCGTCGCGTGCAACGTCATCACAAATTGACCTGACAATTCGTGCAACTCCAGCAGAGTGCGTGCGCCGCAGTTGTGCTTGGGAACCGCCTCTCCCTGCCGCCACCGTGCTTGCGTCGTGGGAGCAAACCCCACCGAGATATCCTGAAGCAAACCCCGTACGTGTTTTTGGCAGTCGTAAAGACGGCGGCAAATCACCGGCTCGGAAGTCATCGCAGCCATAGTCGACGCCCGGCGGCGGAAACAACGGGACGCGAAACATGCCATTCGGGTGCTGACACCTCCCAATACACACAAAACCGCCTCCGCCGCTGCCGAGTGCCGCCACCAACCAGGCAGCGGGGGCATACCTCCCCCAGCCTTAATTTGCAGGGTCCAACGTTGCCTTTTTTTTTCTTCCTTTGTTGTGGGGTGGCTGTGTGGTTTTGCAGCGTGTCACCCCCTTCGTGTTTCGTCACGTAGCAGGGGAAAGCGGAACACCAAAAGTAAGAATAATAGAAATACGAAGAAATCAATAAATACACCAAAAAGAAATTGGGCGGAAACGTAAAGGCAAAACAACATCAACATTATATGTCTTTGGGGCACCAGACCTGCAGCGTCCAACGCCAAATGATATTCAGTCAACGCGTCGCAAAGACTGTAGTTAATTTCAACACTTTGCTCATACCCCTTTAATCGTGAAAAGAAACACAACAAAACCAATAAAACATGGAAAGGGAGGGATAAAACCCGCTGACGTCAGCGGCGGTTTTTCTTCTTTCCCTTTGCCGTTTTCTTGCCGTGTCCCTTTTGAGAGTATTTTTTGATTTTTCGGATCTTGGCAAGTTCCTTCAGCATACGCATGCGCGGCTTTGTCTTGGCAGGCCCCTTCGTTTCTTTGCTGAGACGCACCAGTTCCTGCTCCACCACCGCAGGGAGGTCCGAAAAGTCGTTGGCAGGATGCTGCGGAGCCGCAATGACGCCATCGCCGCCACCCGACTTCTTAGACCTTGCGAAGAGCGGCTTCACCTCCACTGTGACAAATTCATCATCGAGGTGAGTCTTGCAGTTGGACGCCGTCGCCCCATCAACCCCGCCACACATGATTGTGGGCATAACGTGAACCGTCTTCTCCGCGGCGAGCACCGGACGGCGTGCACGGTGGGAGACGTCCTCTGCGTCGCTCTCGTTCCCAGCATCCTCGTCATTCTGTGGCAGTTGGTATGTAAAGTTTGGAAGAATGGGAACCGCGGCAAAGCGATTGTAAGCCTGCCGGGCCTCCTCGCGTTGAGCGTGCCGGGCCCTCGCGTTGTCGCGTCGCATTTTTTGCTTTGCATCCACAAAGGCCTTCACACGACGCTCGTTCTTACATTTGTGCATCGTGAGAAGGTACTCGCGGCGGGCATCCTCGTCAAACTTGATCGCCTTCACTCGCTTTGCATTTCCACCGCCGCTGTTGCTGCGGGCGTCTCCAGCGCCCGTCTTCTTCAGGCGCTTGCGCTGAAAATTCTCGAGGCGATCAACTTTGAAGCCCTTCTTTTCACGCCTCTTTTTGTTGTTCCCACCGTCGTCACCCGCCCCCGCCCCGCCGTTCATTCCCGGAAACCTGCGCGGCTCCGCTTACACGCGCGTGCATAGAGGCCACGCACAAACGGGAAGCAAAAAAAAAAAAAACAGTTTCGTTTGAGGCAAAAAATAAAAAAACAAACAACAACACCGACAACTCACAGCCCAGCGATGAGAGGCGGAAGAGAAACAGCCACGGTGTGCCCTGCGTGTGTTGCACCAAACACCACGAAGCTGACCTCAGCAACAAGTATGGCAACGGGGGCGCCGCATGCCGCTTCATTTGCAATTCCACGAAACAGCCATCATTACCATCGTCAATTGCGCCGCAGCGGCGACGACCACAACGCAGAATTCAGGCCGCAGTGAACGTGCCCACATCAAACGACTACCAAGTAAAAAAAAAAAAAAGAGCTCGCCCAATGCGGCGTCTACCACTATTCATCAGTCCCCCCCCCCCCGCCGCCTCGCACATCTACTTTCAGCTACACCACTTTCCCCGCTCTCGAGTGGAAATGCGGCAGACGAAGTGATCAATGCACGGAACACGAGCAAAAAACAAAACAAAAACAAGTCATCCCTTACTCACTACATGCTGCGTTTGCATGCCCTCTGCAAAACAGCAACAAATATTTTTAAAAATTGCCTTCGATTCCGGCAAAATTCATCAAGAAACAAAAGCCACCACTTCACTGGGGCCGTGGCTTCTTACCATTTTGAGCCTATTGACATCGCCCTCACTTTCGCTCTTCCTCTTTGGCCTTGTGTCTCCGCGTATTCAGGGTTCACTTCCCACTTCTATGCTTACAAATAATCGTTTTCATCCCAATGCCCCCACCCACTAAAAATAAAATGAAATAAAATATTTTAAAAAGCTCTCTACATGCATCCGCCTCCTCTCACGGCAAACTCACATGGCAGAGAAAGGTGCGGATATCTATTGGCTGCAGCGTCACCTTGTGGACCCGCGGCCGCACCACCTCTGCAGCCGTAAGAGAAACTTCATCGATGCCCGTGATGTTCACCCAATGAAATCCCTTCAGAAGCGCCAGCAGATCCACCTCGACAGGCAACGAGCGCTCAGGGTCCTCACTCACCGCGTAACGGTGCCCAAGACGCAGGAGCAACTGCCGTTTGTCAATTAATTGGAGTGTAAGGATCTGCAGGCTTGGTGGCAAAGACACACCAAACGACATGTTATGCGGTACCAGTCTGGAGGCAGTATGAGCGGAAGTCGAGGAATACATGACAAGTGGCGTATAATATTTCTCGTCCTGTTGTTCCCGCACTCGCCGCATCACTGTTGGCCCACTTTGCGAGACCGTAAACGACAATGTGCCGCGGACACGCAACGAAGAGCCATAATGACGGCCACACCCATCCATGTTTGCTGGGACGCAATTTGCGTAGCTCGTGACAAACTCGGTTTCGTTCAAGGGTTCCCCCACGCCTTTCCCATCATCATGCAGCAGACGGCGATGAACCACAAAAAGAACCTCGCCACTCTTAAGACTCGTGCCAGCCATTGCGGCATCAGGGAACACGCTGAACTGAGCGTGCGTGTCGTTGATGAAAAAAAGCGACGTCACCGGGTAGAAATTGCCTGCGATGGGTTCCATCTGGGTAAAGGGGTAGTCGCTGCGGTGGTCCACACGCCGACGCTGCATCTCGCGTCCGTTGCTGTCCGTGTAAAACACATCTCCGTTCTTCACAGAGGTGCGGAAGCGGGCAACAAGCTCGCGGCCAACGCCGTCGTCAATAGGAATGCCAAAAGAGGTAAACTCGACATCTATAACATCCCCGCGAAGCATCACCCGCTGCACAAGATGGTCGCCAAAGCGTTGCTCCACCACTCCCATCGCCGCATCCACGAGACGGAGTTCCACCGAAGACGCCGTTATGGGGTAGCAGGTGGCGTTCCAAGTGGGACGCATAATGTAGGCACCTCCAACCCCAGCACTCATGCGGCCTCTGCTGTTATAATAGCACCAGTCCTGCATCACCGCCACCTTTTGTCCAGTCGATCGGACAGTGACACTTTCCAGGAGACCGTTCAGACCAAAATGAAGCACGAGAAAAGAGTTTTCCACCTTCGTAACTGATTCCAACCTCTGCGTAAAAGCAACTTGTTGGTAAGACTTCCGCCTACCACCATGTGGCAATGAAGGGGTGAAGAGCCTTAACATTGCAAGCCTCTGCAGGCAAAGCTCAACCCCCAATGTGTAAGGCTGCCAGTCCTTGTTCCCATTTGAATAGTCACCAACCTGCACCGGCGACTCAAAAACAGAGTACCGCAAGACGTCGTCACCGGATACATTCACATCGGCCCGTGGGACAGGAATAAGCACAAGTGCCCGCTGTACAGGGTGAGCACTTGGGTTCCACACAAGAACTGTAAGCGATGCACCATTCCTTGCAAGCGCGTCAGCAGTAGCAGAACACACCGAAACATTTGACAGGAGACAATGTTGTGCGTTGTAAAGCTTGAAAGGTAACACCGAAAGCGCATGGCGTAACCGACCCCGGAAATCGTTCTCATAGGCCGCAGTAAGACGCTTCACGTAATCAAACGTTACATGCTGCTTCGCCGTGCCGGTTATAGCGTCGTGGTGCTGTGCAATGGCAAGTGCCTCGCTCATCATTGGCACCTCACCGGTGGGCACACCTGCAAAAAACTCCACCTGACGTGCAGCCATCCAATAGCTGCTCAGTCGTCGTACAAGACGCTTCAACGCAGGGCGGGAGGAGTAGTAGCCAGTCCAGTACTCATGTGCAGAGCTCGCATACGGAAAGAAGTCCCCTTTTTTAGTGTCATACACAACACCGCCAGTTTCTTCTTCTTTTTTTGCCAGTACGTACTCGTACGGGGTGGAGTAGCGCACAGCAAATTCCCCGTCAGAATTAACAATATTAATGAGCTTGTCCATATTGCTGAACCACAGGTCACTTGAAAAATAGTTGAAGTCGCAGCCCATGGTCCACATGATATTGTTCCCACGTGTCACTTTCATATTGGCTCGCACCTCAGCCTTAAACTGCTTAAGTATGAAAGGGACATTGTACTGTGCGGAAGTGTTATCGTCAACAATTGTAATTGGGTCACCGCCCCATTGTGCACCTGGCAAGTAGTCCAAAATATCCCACTTAAAGTGCGGCGGTGAGCAATACGTTTGGTGAAGATTTATCTCGGCGAATGTTCGCAGCTCCGGCATTGAGGGGCTGGGCTGCCACCAAAACTGTCGTTTCCCCGTTTTTGCACGGTACTCGAACTCTTGGAAGTCCACACGGGCAAAGAAGGTCCCTAAAAACCCTACGCGGGCCGTCAGCATCGCTCCTTGTGTGGCGCTGTGACCAAACGGATCAATTTGCCACCCCACGCGGGGCGAAACATTCAGCTCCCGCCGCAGCCAACGGTGGCCGATCGTTGTCTGATCAATCATGTCAATAAAGTGCGTGCTGGCCTCGTCGTGCATGCACCACCCGCCATTGGCAAACTGCAGCCGACCTTCAGCAACAAGGGCTTGCACAATCTTCCGCGTCGCTGGACTCTGTTGCTCCCACCACCTAGAAAAAAAACCAATCTCAACGTACGTAAACTTCCTCTTGGGGTTCACCAGTAACCCACCAATGACGCTGGATAATATTGTATTCACATCTGCCATTTGAATGGTGTTGTTGAGGCCGTACTGGTACTGCTCCACAGTCTTCAGCCACCCCATATCGTCGTGCGTGTGCGCCACAAGGTGGACCGTCGTCTTCGCGTAGGCTGGAATCGCGGGAAGTCCGACGACAATGCAGCACGCCAACAACGCGACAAGCTGTTGCATCTTGCAACAGTACGTACGTATAAAAATCAAAAATAAAGAAAACTTTGCGGCAAGCTCACCTCTACACCCCACCCACCCAACAAAACAACAACATAAAACTTATTAGAACGCAGAAAAACACTATCCCTAGCAAAGCTGGTGAGAACAATAACCATCGTATAGAAACACACCACGCAAACCACACGGAAAAAACAACAACATAACAATCCACATAAACACACAGACAAGGACATATCGCACGGCGTTTTGTTTGGTTTCCTTTAGTTTCCCTTCATCTGCTGCTCCACAGGTCATTGCCCGCCCGTTGCTTTGGTGGTGGCCCATCACGGCCATTGTCCGCGCCCCCAAACACTCGAGGGCCCACGTGTCTTAGTTACACCGGATGACAGTGTGTGGCATTCCAGTTACATTCCCCGTTTTGTTCTGCCCTCTTTTAGACACTCCCTCGTTGCCTTTTGGCAACCGTAAACCTTCTCGTTCCCTCATTAGCTTTTAGCTCCCTCCCTCTCAACAATTAGACCCGAATTTCTCCTTACTTTTTTATTGTTGTTGTTGTTTTTTTTTTGACCCCTCTACGTATTGTTCCAGGCCGAATAGTCCAAGCACCTGGTTTCACCTCCGTGGTGCTCCTCTTCCTTCCGCATTATCACTTAATTTGATACACTTCATTGCTGGACAACGAAGCGAGGGAGCCGCGCACTGCACGAGAAGCGAAAAGAGAGAGCAAGAGACTTGC
>NW_021706122.1:12102-13729 GCF_003719475.1 Trypanosoma rangeli
ACGGCGTTTTGTTTGGTTTCCTTTAGTTTCCCTTCATCTGCTGCTCCACAGGCCATTGCCCGCCCGTTGCTTTGGTGGTGGCCCATCACGGCCATTGTCCGCGCCCCCAAACACTCGAGGGCCCACGTGTCTTAGTTACACCGGATGACAGTGTGTGGCATTCCAGTTACATTCCCCGTTTTGTTCTGCCCTCTTTTAGACACTCCCTCGTTGCCTTTTGGCAACCGTAAACCTTCTCGTTCCCTCATTAGCTTTTAGCTCCCTCCCTCTCAACAATTAGACCCGAATTTCTCCTTACTTTTTTATTGTTGTTGTTGTTTTTTTTTTTGACCCCTCTACGTATTGTTCCAGGCCGAATAGTCCAAGCACCTGGTTTCACCTCCGTGGTGCTCCTCTTCCTTCCGCATTATCACTTAATTTGATACACTTCATTGCTGGACAACGAAGCGAGGGAGCCGCGCACTGCACGAGAAGCGAAAAGAGAGAGCAAGAGACTTGCTCCTCACAGGAGCGTTGCCCTCCGCCTAGTTCGCGACGAAGTTTTTGCCGCGAGCGATGTTCTTCTCCAGCTCAGCGACGGCCTTCTCCATAAGGCCCTCCTCAAATTTATTAAACTGTGGCTTGTGCACCTTCACCACCCCACTCTTACCGAGCTCCACTGCGCAGCTAAAGTAGGACAACTTTGGCCACACGTCGGTCGGAACGTAGCTGTACTCCACAATTCCGCCGTCGCCACGGAGAGCCTTCAGAATGGAGTTCGACCACTCGGCTCCAGCATACGCCATCGACAGCGTGGCAGAGCCAGCACCGTCCTTGGCCTGAACGACCTCGTCACCGCCGTACTGCACTCGGTGCGTGATGGCCTCCACCTGGCTATCCGACAGCTTCACACCGCACTGAGAGAGAAGCGGCACAATTGTCGGCCCGCTGTGGCCGCCAACAACAGGGACATGAACGTCGTACGGGCTCTTGCCACCTGCCTCTGCCACAAAGGTTCGAGCACGCACTAAGTCTAGTGTCGTCACACCGAACAGACGAGCGGGATCAAACACGCCAGCCTTCTTGAGGGTTTCCGCAGCAATCGGAACGGTGCTGTTGACGGGATTTGAGATGATCCCAATCACAGCCTTGGGGCAGAACTTGGCGCACGCCGCGACAAGGTCACGCACAATGGAGGCATTTGTGTTGAACAAATCGTCACGCGTCATGCCCGGCCTGCGCGGCACACCAGCAGGGATAACAACGAGTTCGACGCCGTCAAGGGCCTTGCTGAGGTCCTCCTTGGCGTAGCCCGTCACCTTGGCGGGAGAACAGATGTGGGAAAGGTCTGCAGCAACGCCAGGCGCACCGCGAACATCGTAGCAGCTGATTGCAGACACCAAAGGATTGTTCTTCATCAAGAGGGCAAGGGGCTGGCCAATGCCACCAGCGGCACCAAGGACGGCAACCTTGCTGAGGCAGGCGGCAGAAGTGCGCATCATCGCTCGTACTTTCTGTGTATTACTTGATCGTGTGTTGTTGTTGTTGTGTTTTGGCTTGTTTTGTCGGGAACTGCAATTCCGGGCAGCCCAAAAACATGACGAGAGGAAAACGTGAAAGAAAAAGATCGTACGTTTCAAAAGGCAGC
>NW_021706122.1:13754-17176 GCF_003719475.1 Trypanosoma rangeli
GGCGCACGCCGCGACAAGGTCACGCACAATGGAGGCATTTGTGTTGAACAAATCGTCACGCGTCATGCCCGGCCTGCGCGGCACACCAGCAGGGATAACAACGAGTTCGACGCCGTCAAGGGCCTTGCTGAGGTCCTCCTTGGCGTAGCCCGTCACCTTGGCGGGAGAACAGATGTGGGAAAGGTCTGCAGCAACGCCAGGCGCACCGCGAACATCGTAGCAGCTGATTGCAGACACCAAAGGATTGTTCTTCATCAAGAGGGCAAGGGGCTGGCCAATGCCACCAGCGGCACCAAGGACGGCAACCTTGCTGAGGCAGGCGGCAGAAGTGCGCATCATCGCTCGTACTTTCTGTGTATTACTTGATCGTGTGTTGTTGTTGTGTTTTGGCTTGTTTTGTCGGGAACTGCAATTCCGGGCAGCCCAAAAACATGACGAGAGGAAAACGTGAAAGAAAAAGATCGTACGTTTCAAAAGGCAGCACACACGCGAGGAAAAAAAAAAAACGCAGCCAGCCCCCCCCCTCTTCCCCACACGCCGGCAAACGCCATGCAACCGCATCCGCCCCGTACGTGCGTACTTATACAGGCATACAGGACACATGTAACAAAAAAAAAACACAACGTGACACGTCATGTATACAAGCGTGTCACCACGCCTACAGGGCCGCCTCAGGCCTTCCAGCTGCAAAGCGCAACCCCGCCTCAACATCCCCCGCTATAAAAGGTACCGCTGTTTCCACCAGCTCCCTCTCGTACGCCGTGAGAAGACCCAGCGGCAGAAGTCGCGCCACACCTTCCTCGCCAAGTTCCACACGTGACGCAAAAAAAGGTGTCTCCTTCCGCATTGTCGACTCCACAAAGGAACACTCAACGATGCCGCGGTCCCCTCGCAGAGCCTTCAGCACCGACACAGACCACTCCAGAACGGCATGCGCCAACGATAACGCCACCTTTGGCTGTAGTTCCACGGAAGCCGCCTTTTCATCCTTCAACTCACAAGCAACACCACTCGCCCCGTAGGTGGAATGAGATCCACACGACTGGACCCGGTTACACACATGGATAATCCGCTCGTGAGGAATCTGCAGCGTAGTCTGCGACACAAGAGGACACGCAGTCACACCTCCTCTACCGCCCACCACCGGCACATTCAAGTCGAACGGATTCATTTGCAGTTCTTCGGCCACGAAAGTTCTTGTCCTAATGACGTCAAGGCTCGTGACACCCAACAGCTTACGCGGATCAAACACACCGTTGCGCACCAACACCTCCCTTGCAAGGGGCACAAGCGCATTAACGGGACTTGAAACAACACCAATAATGGCCTTTGGGGCTACCTTAGCCACCAGAGTCATTGCCGACATCAATTCTGGACCAGACTCTCTCAATGCCATGTCAAGCTGAGCCCTACATGGATCGAACGCACTCCCAGAGCAAAACAATACAAGTCGAGCCCCACGCAGGGCCAGCTCCCAATCGCACGGATCTTCAAACGCCCTCACACCGGTGTTAGTGTCAATGTGAGAAAGATCTGCAGCCACGCCACGCACCAACCCCACGTTTGCCCCCTGACCCACCTTAGTCAAAGGGCCACAACAGCACAACTCTGTTACATGCGGGCAGAGCTTCAAAAGCAGGGAGAGGGTCTGACCTACCACCGTCGTCGCACCAAAAACAACAACCTTCCCGGTTGCGTTTTGGGGGGGCACTCGGCGCAGGTTAAAAAATACCATTCACTCGCTTCAGAGGGCCACGCAGTGGGTGCGATTCCTAGTGATGCCGTTACTTCCACGCCCGGAAGAAGCATGCAAAACATGGAAGAAAAAAAAGAAAAGCAAAACAAAAAGGTACTGAATACTGAAAACGGCGACAAAAAAAACCCGCACCGGCGATCGACAAAATACACATCCAATGGAAAGAACAAAATAGAAGTGCCCACAGCAAGGCACACCCCATGCAGTCCTCATTCGAAGCACCCAAACGCCCCACCTCGATCATCCTTGCCAGGAGAAAAATCTCGACCACCACCGACGCTGCCTCGAGGCAAACAGAGGACTCAACACGTGACATATGGCACTATGCACAGTATCCACCGTTGCGCAACCGTCCACAGTATGCCATAGCCGCTCATCACTATAGACAAGCTTAAGGGCGTTCAAGTCACTGTGAAACTTTGCGAGTCGCTGTCGCACAGCGTCCTCGGTGTCCTCCGCACGCTGCACCAGCGGTTGTCCAGTGACATCATCACGCCCTTTTACATTTGGGGGGCTGTACAGTGTGTGGTACATACGACCAGAGGCAGGGTGCACCCAGCGCCCTGAAAAACGCTCTATTAATAGGCGATCAGCAAAACTAAGCAGCACAATGGCGTCCGGCTTGATTCCCTCGCCACTTAACAGCCGCGCCTGCTCAGCTGTCTTGGGAAAGTCATCAAGAATAAACCCATTGCTACAGTCCGGTCCACGCGTTGCTTCCGCAACGGCATGTGCAAGCATCCAGTCAGGAATGGGTCTCCCCTCTTCAAGGAGAAGACGCAGCTTTTCACCGAACGCGGACCCGCCGTACTCCACCGCGTTCGACAGCGCGTCGCTGGGAGTGACATGGCACACACCATAGTGTTCCTTCAGCACTGTACTGGTGGACGTTTTGCCACTGCCAGGGGGGCCCAGGATAAACAGACGCATTTCGCTGGTAAGGCAGTCGATAAGAAGGAAAGCCAAAACAAAAAAAAATCTTACTCCTTTCCTTCTACCTTTCTTTACAGACGCCTCCACTCACCCAGTCGTTGTGTGCTGCCAGTGGGAAGAGACAGACCAAAAACAAGGTAGCAGCTGACCCCATCCACCCTAAGCAGCCTCAGTACTACCGGTCAAAAAGAAACGACAAAAAAAAACAGAGAAGGAAGAACGAGACACACTATCAGGAAAAAACGTTTTGGTAGGAACGCGACGCACGGCGTTTTGTTTGGTTTCCTTTAGTTCCCCTTCATCTGCTGCTCCACAGGTCATTGCCCGCCCGCTGCTTTGGTGGTGGCCCATCACGGCCATTGCCCGCCCGCTGCTTTGGTGGTGGCCCATCACGGCCATTGCCCGCGCCCCCAAACACTCGAGGGCCCACGTGTCTTAGTTACATCGAATGACAGTGTGTGGCATTCCAGTTACATTCCCCGTTTTGTTCTGCCCTCTTTTAGACACTCCCTCGTTGCCTTTTGGCAACCGTAAACCTTCTCGTTCCCTCATTAGCTTTTAGTTCCCTCCCTCTCAACAATTAGACCCGAATTTCTCCTTACTTTTTTATTGTTGTTGTTGTTGGTGTTTTTTTTTGACCCCTCTACGTATTGTTCCAGGCCGAATAGTCCAAGCACCTGGTTTCATCTCCGTGGTGCTCCTCTTCCTTCCGCATTATCACTTAATTTGATAC
>NW_021706129.1:0-16602 GCF_003719475.1 Trypanosoma rangeli
GTACGGAGTGAATACACCAAAGCAGAAGCAAGCGCCGTTGTTCAGACATATCAGAATGCAGACAAAAAACTGGAAAAACCAGCGACGCTCAGGCGTCCAGAAAGGGGAGCAAAACCGCAAGGTGGTGCCTGATTCAGCCATTACGCCAATAAAAGCAAAGTGGTGAAAATGAATTATAAATATGTGCCGCCTCCACACGTGGCCTTGAAGTAAAAAACAACACAAAAAAAAATAGAAAAGGTAGATATTAAAAGAAACAGAAACAAAAGCCAAAAACAACATCAGATGGGACATGTGCACACAAACGCAAAAAAAAAAAGAAACAAAGATAGTAATATATATATATAATGCCTGACAGTATCCTCTCTTAACGTCTACAAGTAATATTATAAACATTGAACAAAATTACATTGATTCAAGAGCATCAGCAGCAGCTTCCTTATTCGCTTCCTCTCCTTTAAGAATATGAAGCGGAGGAAGACGCCTTGTGGTTCCGGGAACAAATAAATTAATCAAAGTGGGACCCAAAAACACCGCCGTCGTGTCATCCGCAATCGCTGACGAAAGCTCATCACTTTTCTCTACCGTCTCAAGGTGCACTGCCACTGTGACACTCCCTCCCTCGTGTGTGACACCGAGTACGACTGATATTGTCCCAGGTGGCTGTGTTCCTGAAACTTCCACTTGTGCCACAACAGTAAGACCTGGTGCCAAAAAATGCCGCGGGTAGTGAACGCGCAGAATGGATCTGTACTCTGTGGGAAGAGTGACACGGTAGCGACAGGGGACAGTCGAGGTATTTGTAAGGGTTAAAGGTATAGCGTAGCGGTTTCCACTTAGCAGGCGTCCAAAGGAAAGCACTGAAGGTGTCACTGACAGCGAGGGAACGGAGCGGTATTCCTGTGGCGGCATCTCCTTCTTCAACATTGTGTGCATGAAGGGAACCCAACAGCCCTTATTTTTAATGGGCTCTGAGATATCCGCTGCAGGGGATGCTGCAAGGGCAAAAGGTGCATGCGTTCCCTCGGATGTCAAAATCCCTGTAGATGCATTGTCGTTCCTTTCATTCAAAGTAGCTTCCTTCACCTCTGCCGCGACGAGAATTCCAGTAGAACGCCAAAAATTATACTTTGCATCCCGCGTCGCACGTGCTTCCTTACGCGGTGCAACTGGACGTGTGCAGCTTCGCCCGGATACAGTATAAGCATAAAGTGGTTCAGAACGCCGCGTCTCGTACGAGGAATTCAGGGCCGTCACTTCTGCCGTTTCTACAAGAGGCAGTGTCTGCATTGCTTTCGACCACTTTTCTGCTGCAGACGAGGAAAGACGATCGTGACGCAGTAGTGTTGCCACGTCATCCGTCATTAAAACGGCTCCTTCTCTTGTTAAGAGAATGCGCATTGCATGCACGTTGTCCCCACATGGAGCCTCGGTTGCCTTGGGCAGCTGGGAAGTGAGCAAGAACTGCGCAACAGAACTTGCCATTGGGGTTGTGGACCCTCGCTCCTCCCGTGCGCCCTCATGAGACGACTCGAGGAAGATAATGTGTTCCTGAACGTCCCCCCCAAGAAGAGAAAGTCCCAGAAACAGGCGCGAGTAGGTTGGGTTGATGTCATTCTTCAAACGCTGAAGCAACACGTTTGAAAGCCATGGCATCATGAAGACCAAAACTCCATCATCGCCGTTTCCCCCACGCGTGCCCACCACTCCCCGCAAGAGGTCTTTGCTCTGTCGAACACCAGAAACCCGCAAACTCTCAAGACTTCCTTCCGCATACCGCGTGTAGCTGGATAATGTCGTAGGTTTCGGCTCCATTGTGGGACGGCAATTGGAATCCATGAGCTTGATGGGAAAGTTAAGCATGCAGCAATTGCTCTGGAGCGCCGTCTCCCCAAAATTCCCACCTGCTCCCTCATATCGTTGTAGAAACTCCTGATTCACAATCTCCGGCTCCTTGAACACATCCTCTCGGACTTCTCCACATCGCCCAAATGGAGAAACGTAGTAATGAGAAACGTCGGATGATGCCACAAGTCCACCAAAGGCACAGTCTATCGTGAAGCAATTCCCATTGGGCATGGTTCGCACATGCATCCAATGTTTTGTCCAGTCAAGGATTGCCTCACCACCACTTCGGTGGTGAATCATGTGAAGAGTCTGCTCCCCAACGTCCATAATTGCCTCCATGCGGTCAACCGTAAACCCCAGTCGACCGGCTTCAGAGTTAAATCGAATCTCTGGGAACCCCTTGAAGTGCCACGCATTTTCGCCGTCTGATCTGACACAAGAGCATCCTGTGCAGTAGGTGATCTTTTCTACCCCACCCCCAGAGCCCAACACAACCTGTACACCGTCTTGTCGCAACAACACCTGGGCACCTGTATGTGTGTCCACCTTTGCTGCGACCATAAGCGGTTCCAAATCCAAAGTTTGACCGTCCACCTTAACTATTGAACGCTTTCCTGACGCTGTCACATACAACATACTGCCCTCCGAGTTCACAGTTATGTAGTTTCCCAATACATCCAGAGAAACACGGTACCCCTCTACTTCTTGAGAATGTATCACAACGCATCCATCAACGTACACGGTAATGGCATCAATATGGGAAACCCGAATGCTTCGTAGACAGTCCCCCACACAAACATCTACCACGAGATCGGCCAACAAGAAATGACATAGACTTCGAACGGCAGCAAAATGCAAGCACTTTTCTGCGGCAGAAAATGTAACAGCTGTCCCATCTCGGAATAAGGCTCGCGCGATTACCATGGGTTTTGCCTGTTCACGTTCCTTGGGGACAGAAATCTGCGATATGAGTGCCTCTTCCAAGACAGCAAGCGTTGGCAGTGGGACTTTTTCTTTGGAGCTCTTTGAAGCTTTTGTTTGTTCCAGGCCGTCGTGTTGAGCCTTCGCCTCAAGTTTGGCAGCTTCCAGTGCTTTGGTGTACGTCGTCTGCTCCACTGCACCGGTGTTATCCGCAACAACCTCAAAGAAAAACTGCACTACATGATCGATGGTAAGAAAACCGCGTACATTACTTGATATGACAGCAGAAACTTCCTCTGTGGACGAATCCTCCATCGTCAAGTAACCAAAAACCAAATCCAGAGGGTCACTCACGCTACAGTGAACTTGGGGTGTGTTTCCCAGAATGCGCCGAACCTCAATAGTAGAACCGTCGTCAGTGAACATCCACTGCGTCTCCTCTGCAATGCAGTGAGCTCCAGTTCCTGACGTCATCAGCTCTTGCACCACATCGTCCTTTTGACAAAGGCGCCTCAAGGTGTTTTCATACGTGCGACGCCGTCGCAAAGCTGCGTCAGCTACCTGTATGGCATCAACCGGTGGGGGCTCCTGAACCTTCTTCCGTTGCGAGGCCTTTTTTATTACTTGTTGTTTGTTGTTTATCCCCCTCCATCAGCATCAGCCACACGTTCTTCTTCCTCTTCTTCTCCCTTCGCCACTTCCTCCTCCTCCTCCTCCTCCTCCTCCTCCTCCTCCTCGCTTGGTTCTTCTTCGTCGCTGTCAGGTGGAGGCGGATTGTAATACAACCCCTCACTAACACAAAACTTCTGCCAGTTCACATAATCTGCAAAGGTTGCGGACCCACGGAAGTTGTATACAGAACCCTCTGTACGAGACGATCCATCCCCACGATATAGCACCTCCAATTCGCAGCAGCCAACGTTCATACGTGCACTTCGCCAACTACTTGATTTACTCCTTTCCAAGACTTGCCTAATCGTCCCCCGTTGTCTTGAGCTAATAAAGCCGCGGGAGGTCATCTCTGCCACCATTTGCTTTGCTCGTTCCACCTCAATACCAAACGACTGAGACATAAGAGAAACGACAGCCTTTATTATGTTCATGGACGTGTTATCAACGTTATCACTATTGTTTGGAGACACGACGGCGCTGGAATCCCTCATCTGTGACAAAAGCACCGGCCCAAATGTGGTGTTTGTTGGAGACATGGAGTTTGGAGAGCAGGACCCTGTAGGACCCACTTCCTCAGTTCCTGAAAAAAACTGCTGGTGCGTGTCATCCACGCCCCGCGTCGCAACATCAAATATGTAGTTCACAAAATCGTTGGACTCCTTCTTGTCTTGTAACATTTGCTGTATTTCACGCTTCGCAAGGGTTGGGAACGGCTCTAGGAGTTCGGGATCTGTCATGGCAAGGGTTGCTGCCACCTGCAAGATGCATGCGGCGCGAAAGGCCTGCTTATTGAAGTAACCCTGCTTCCAAGCTGAAAGAATGTTATCGTACACAGAGCGATGAGCAACCACACCTTTCATATTTTTGGGATCAACATCAAAAACAGGAATAGATTCAACATTCGTAGAGGGTATCACTGGTGTTGGAGTGGCACCCTTCTTTTTGTTCACGAGCCTTTTCTTCCCCCGTTCCTCCACCGCTGCCGGTGCTGCATCCATTGTCTGAGGGTAACGCAAGGGAACATATGAAGGAACATCCACTTGTACCCTCTGCTTTTTCCATTCGCAGAATCCGATGTAGCTTTCCTCAAGCATGACAACAGCATCCACTATCGCGCTAAAGACAGCCCCTTCTGTGCCCTTCAAACGATAAACTACATCAGGCGCCGTATTCCCCACAAGGTTAGGGGCCGTAGGTGCAGCGGCTACATTACTACTGATGGCAGTCGGTACCACTTCTGTTGGAACCTCATATGCGTGAATGCAAATGCTCTTTAAATAGGTCAGGGGATTATTCGTCTCCTTCAGGTGCTGCTGTATTTCAGCCGACAGTGTCAATTGGCTCTTTTCTTCAATCTGTCCGCTCCTTTCCTTGGGCACAGTCCTCATTGTTTCCTTCTTCTCCTTACCCTTGGACAACTCTGAAACCTGCAGCGGTTTCTCAGCGGCTGTAGACCCGCTGAGCGGCACACGGCTCGACAACGAAATCACCGCATGAAGAGAGAGACCACTGTTGTACAACTCCGTCACCTCCTCCACATTGGTCGGATACGTCGTAAGAAACACGTAGAGTCGTTCGCGGACGTCGCCCTCTTCACTTGAAGTGCCTTCAATAGCAGCCTCCTCCATCTCTTTTAGTGCCGCTGCCGCTGCCTCTGCCTCCGTGAGTCCGTCCTCCACGTAGAGAGACACCAGCGCCGCGTACTCCGCCTCGCGTGCCTGCACCTCTTCGCGCCGCTGTAGCTCTCGAGCGACTGCGATGCCCACGTAGTCCTCGTACAACTGCGCTACGCTAACTTTTGCGTTGTCAAGTTGCTTGCTTTGCCTTTTAGCGTTTCGTCCTCGCAGATGCGGCGTTGCGGAAGTGTTGCTCTTGCGTTCCAAGACGTAGAAGCCTTTCGCGAAGACGGGGTCCCGCATCACGGCCTCGATAAGCTTAGAAAGACATACATTATTCCTGGTCTCCACGGACAGTGTGAATACAAGAGGATTGAAGCGCCTGAGGGCCTCCGCTTGCAGCTCCGCATCAACGGCGGCCGGGGCCGTCCCTCCACTCGCCATGCGTGTGAGGCACCAATTCAAACTGCAGCCAACCACAGCAACCACCTGTGGTTCCTTTGTTTCATTAAAAACAGCGCAATGAGTGGGTGTGTGAGGGTGAGAACAGACGAGTGCGTCAGAGAAGAGAAAGCGGAAACGATACAGGAAGACAGCAAGCTGGGCAGTGCAGTATTCTGAAGAAAAAAAAAAGACCACATACAATACATCATATATATTATATACACACACGATGTTGACGCCCTGGTCAAAAAGGATATTGTTTTGATACGCGTTGCGATTTTAGAGCTTCAACGCCCGTCCGTGGTGCGCACAAAAATGATTAAACGAGGCGGCGGCAACAATGTAGCTCAAATGGCCTTGCTGTTCAGGGGGGGAGAGGCCACAAGTGTCCAAGCAGTAAGTGGAACAACAACCAGTGCCACCCTCGTATGCCGCGTAAAAATGAATGCAACCAGGCCCACTGCAATAGGCATCGTTGCGACGCGCGTTGCATCCTCACGATTACTTAGCATGGTATGAATAGACACAAGGAAGATACGGGACCACTGTTTCACAGACTGCTTAACGTGACGGTGCAGTGTAGAGGCAAACGCCTTTTCTGAGGCTTTGAAACCGTCCTCCGCCACCGAGGAAAACATCAACTCCAACACAGCGGCGGAAAAATCTGTAAACAGCAGTGTAGTGCAAAAGTACATTGCAAGACCGTTGTCAGTTACCCAAGGACTGGTCCATGCGCCCACAGAAAGAAATGCAGCACAAACATGAATCATCCACTGGTTCATTTTGCCATATCGTTTCACTACAAAAGGAGCCAGAACCGCCTGAACGATTATAACAACTGCCAGATGCAGTCCAATAAAAACATAGTCCAAGTGAAAGATTTGACGGTCAATGAAAGGATACATGCATTGGATCATAGATCCATAGCTTGCGCTAAGAGTGCTAGGCGCAAAGGCAGGAATCCAGTGAGAACTTTGTTTCATCAGCCAATTTTTGTACGCATTCACTGTCGGGACAGCGGCCACAGTCTTTGATCTACATTTACACTTGAAGGAGAGAAGGATGAGCGTGAGAGCAGCCGCACATTCCATGCTTGCCAAAATGTTAGTTGCAAATGCTACATCCGCAACGTAGTCGCCAAGAGCTCCACCGAAAAGCATTGCGACGATAAGGCTAAATATAACGACTTTCTTTGCGTCATAGCCCTTTGATGCACCGGAGAGTTCATGCACAGCAAGAGCATTGAACAGTACAGTGTGACGAAATAAACCGTTTATCAGACGTGCAAACAAATACAAAAACAAGGAGTGGTCACGAAGTGCGTTTGCACGGACGAAGATACTGATCGCTGTGACAAGTAGTGTTGTCGCGTATGCAGTAACACCGTTGATGCGCCTAGCAAAGCGGTCGGCAACGAGTGAACTCCATAACTGTGGGAAAAACAAAAGCGCTTGATCTAGTGTCAAGGACCAGAGAGACAGTGGAATAGACGCGCTGTAAAGTGTTACAAAAGGGACCGCGGAAGCATTGGCAAGGGTATCAATACATGTCGCAAGGCTCAGGACAACACCCATGTAACTCCGCCATGCCCCTGCATCCTCCGAGAACTCCGCTTGTTTGCTCCTTTTGAAGGAGCGCCTTCGCCGTTTTGGAGACTGCGTTTGTTTTGCAAGGGCATCAACCATTTATATATGAAGTGTCTCTCCACGTGAATAGAATATCCTACCCTTCTGCACGCACTGGTACTCCTAGGTCCTTCGCGTTATCTTTCTCTTTATTCCCTTTTCAGTTGTTTTGATTATTGTTAAAATACAAGTCAGCGCAAAATAAGAAAATCAATGTCAGCCTGCAGGACCAAACGTAGGTTTAAAAGGTCACACCAGTCCACGTCATTAATGCTGCACACGG
The DNA here is from genome assembly GCF_003719475.1 of Trypanosoma rangeli. Taxonomy (NCBI): domain Eukaryota; phylum Euglenozoa; class Kinetoplastea; order Trypanosomatida; family Trypanosomatidae; genus Trypanosoma; species Trypanosoma rangeli. Next base: position 7,410 of record NW_021706129.1, read on the forward strand.
CACAACACACGCATCACCCGCAAGCCCTACAGTGGCACCATATATCAAATCTATACATCCGAAGCTATACACAAACACACGCTCATTCATAGGGACACACTCATGGAGGCAGAGAGAGAGAGAAATATGTATATAGCAAAAAATCGGAGTTGGTCATCTAACACTTTCGTTCGAGTTGGCTAAGAGCCTCTGCGACCGACGAGGTGAGTGGTTGGTAATCATCGGCTTCTCGAGCAATGAACTGCAGTCGATCCTTCGCCACCAGGAGCTGGCGCCTCCCCACCGGGTGCTCCGCGACGTTCACAATGGTCTTAAGCACATTAACCAAGACATCACGCTCTTCTTCCTTCATGAGAAGCTTCAGAAGAAGCTCAGCAACATTTTCGTCTACCGCCTGCTGTTTCCCAGGTTCGTATATAGTGAGCTGCGCCACCGCCCCTGTGACAGCCGTCCGCACCCGCAGATTGTCGTGCAACATGTAGGGCTGCAAAGCCACCAGAGTGTTGTGGTTCACCGCAGCCTTTTTACCCAAACGGTACAAGGCAGACTGAATCACCACCTCAGCAGCCTCGGCCACAACGAAGGGGTCATTTCGCCTCAAAGCCTCTGTCACCTCCGCCATTCCGTCTGCCTGTATAAACTGAATAAAGGCCTCCTTGACGACAAAAATAGTCACGAGGGCTGAGCACGCCGTTGCCGTCACTCGATCCTCCTCATGCCGCAGCAGCGCGATGCAACGCTCAATAAAGCCGTACTTTACAAGACGCAGCGTTGCCTCATACGCATTGTACGCCGCACGACACGCTATTGTCACGCGCAGTACAAGTATGATAACCTCACTTGAAGGATCGTCCAATGCTTTTAGCAGCTCACAAAGCGTGGCCTTCTCATCATCCATCGCAAGAAACATGTCTAGACCTTTTGTCTCCCGCAGCAAGAACGCAAGCGCCTCTGCCGCCTTACACCGCATTTCCTCGGACTCATCGTGGTGAAGCGTGCAAAGTATTACATCAAGAAACCCGTATCGAAGACTACAAATCACATTCTCCCGCTGCAGCACGTGCAGTTCCAGAAGATGGTTCATCGCTTGTCGACGCTTGTCAACGCTGTCGTGCAGCATCCACGCGCGCACCTTTTCGTACTCCATTTCCCCAAAAGGTCTAGTAAAGACGTCTGGATCCAATGTCCGTGGGTAGCGCTTCATCTCGTGCATCATGATGCACCGCTGATTACGCTCATAACGCAATTCACCGCAAGTGCTCTCGCCGGGGGGCGATTCCCCTTGCAGCCGACGAATGACAGACCACATGCAGTGCAAGACACCACTGGACTATGCGGCTTCTGTACGCCCAGAAAGTCCAGAACACGAGCCACTACAACAAGATAAAAAACAAAAACAGGGACTTGGAAAGGAAGAAAAGGCCTCCGTTGCACACTCACACTCACGCAGAGCAGGCCAATTACTACCAATATTACTATCGACAAAGTTCCTCCACCAGATTCACTTCTCTTTTCTTTCAGCTGGTTTTGGTGGCGGCCATGGCGTCCCCTCAGATGCCACGCAGGAGAAGACGTGGAACACCTTTCACTGACTCAGCACCTCCTCTCCCCTCCTCAGCTGTTGCCGCACAAAGACAAATGAGGCGGACAGGCCGAGATGTGTGTGCGGAAAGTTCGGCCCGCGCCACATACCAGAAAAAAAAACAAAAATACGCGAAACATCAACCAAAAGAAAAAAGCACGCGGGTAGAGACAGGCCGCCCCTGACCCCATCACCGCGACGCACCACCCCACCGAAAGCAAAGAGGAAAATGCGCACAACTACGGCGATGCGCAGCAGTCAACAATGATGTCTATCACACCGCCAGAGCCACCTTCCCCATCCGCGGCAGCACTTTTCACGTATCCATAAAAACCTTACGCATGCAGAGTCCCATCAAACAAAAAAAAAAGATGCGGGTGCGTAAGGCAACAACAACAACAAGCAAACAAAAAAAACGTGGGCTCAAACAACAGCTTCCTCTGAATCAGGAAGCCAGCAAAACCAAACGCAACCTACCGAAAAGGCCGAAATGCATCATACATTTGCTTCTCCATCACCTCCTTGTGAAGCGATAAAGCACAAAAAGGTGTCTTCTACAGAACGAAACGTGGAAGGTTTGTAATCCGCAAAAAAAAATTCCTGCCCACCCGTCTGGCAAGAGTAAAGGGTCCCGGTCGATCGTCGGTCTCGGCCAGCTCCAAACGCCGTGCGGCCCAACATGACACGTGTAATGGGAAGTTCGGCAAACGCAAACGATGTGGTCATCATGTCGTCGTCATAACGTTGAGGGGGGCAAAAGGGGCGTCCGAGCAACGACTGCGCGTGCGATACCCCCCTCGCAAAAAGCGGGTCCAATTTGCTTTCGTCCGATGCCAAAAGGTCGCTGCGTTGACCAAGCAACGTGGACGTCCCGGTAGTAAGATCGTGGGCAACACAAAGAACGTCCTCGCGTGGATTACCATTCGAGCAGCGCTGCGGTGCCTCGCACTCTGCCACAAGCGAGGAAAGCTGCATCATTTCATGTTCCCGCTCCGCTAGTTCCTGTAGGCAAACACTCTCCAGCTCAGCCCACACCTCGTCACCTTCTGTCGCTGCGGAAACGGAAAAATTCTTCCCGTTGCCAATGAGCATCGTCAAAGTCACATCCCCCACAGTCACAGAAGCTGAACGGTAGAATAGTCCGGTCACCTCCACTTCCTCCCTCTCGTGCTGCGCAAGACGAACCACGTGCGCCGGAAGATACCGCCAAGCGAGGCACAGAGATGACCGGCGAAAGTTGGAAAAAACCACACGACTCCATAGGCGTGGAAGAATTCCGCCGTCCTCGCTGCCGCCAAATGTATCGTCAGCCAGAGAAGCCGAGGGAAGCTGGAGATCCGCGTGCCTGGCGTGGGCATCAAGACGTGCCTCGACACTTAGCAGTGAGGTTAGGTAGGGGTGACAGTCAGTCAGTATCACCTGGGCACCCACCAGAATCATCGTTGCAAAGCAGCCCCCAAGTGTTCTCATCGACGCAATGGCATTTCCAAAACTCCAGCGCAGCTCCAACGCCAGTGCAAAAGTCCGCCGCGACAATGGAGCGGCTTGCAGAAAAGGGCAGATAAAATGTGACACACCTGAAACACTTCCACGATCGTTTCGCTCAGATCGACCCTTATCGGTTCCTGGTAAAGACAACAGCTCCCAATCAGGCCGTAATGACGACACATAGCTCGAACCTTGGGGACCGAATAAAAGTTCATTTTTCATGTAAAAAAGTTGGTTTCCGATAGATCGGCACCATCGTCGGAATGACTCTGGCGACTGACCGAAGACGGCGCCGAAATCCACGCGGGGTCCCTCTCGCATTTCAACCACATCGAGCATACATTGTAACGCCAACCTAATATGCGCATCTGGCACATCTTCAGGAAATCCAAATAAGACTGTCGTTGGACAATCGCACCGATCCAAGTTCTGTTCGCCCGGGTTCATCACCATGAGAGGTGTGTTATTCAGTGCCAACAGGACCAACGCCACCTTCACACCGTCGAGGCACACAATACAGCAGTCACTACCCCATGTATCATGTGCTTTGCAATCAGAAATACAAAACGATGTCACAAACTGCATGAGAGGTCCAAGAAATCCACGACGGAGGGCCTCTGGAAAGGGGCTAAAGGGAGAGTCCAGGAAATCCTTGGCATCAGAGACGTTGGGCTGGGAACCAAACACCCAGCGTGAGTGACTTAGGTAGATCAGCTCATTGCCTCCTTCGACGCAGGACTGATGACAGAAAATGCACACAAATCGCAAAAGTGACTCCCGAAGAGGCAGTGAGTGAAGATCCAAAGTACAAGCAGGCCTAAAACAGCAACGCACGGCTTCAAATTTGATCAAGCTACGGTAGTTTGAGTCCGCAGGCCGCAAGGTGCCAAGCTCCACAAGTGGAATGGCGTACCTTTGAAGAGCCTCCTGGCGATCGCAGAGAAAAAAAAAGCAGAGTGAGTTAAGAATGTAGTCTCCTGCAAGAGCGCCCTCCGCATCTACGTGATACTGCATATGCTCGTTAAATATACAAAGCAACTCCACTAACGTCACCTGCGGTAGGGGAAACCGCCGAGTAGAGCCACAGCAAACGATAAGAGCTTCTCGTAAAAGCTCCAAGTCCTTTGCACGTCCACTTTTCTCCACTGCATCAAGGTGTCTAAATGCATGCTGCACCGAATCGTTTTTTGCATCCACGAGCACAGGGCGAGAAAATTGATGTTGATGTGAGTTCACAGCACTCCCGCGTGCCCCATCCTGCAGTGTCGTGGCTGTGACATGCCCACCTCCCCCTTCCCCCACCAGTGGTGCACTAATGTACAACATGTGGCGCCAAAGGATTTTATTGGCCTCTACTGTCGTGTGCATTCGCGTAAGACTGGAGACACAAGGGTGACGAGGACTATTTTCTGCGACGAGGCAAACACGGATACCCTTCACCTAAAAAAAAATAATAAAAAAAAAGAGGGGGCAGCAGCAAAGACGTTACGTGGAAGAAGAAAAAAAAGCAAAGGCCAAGCGTGCCACGCAGCACAACAAACAAACAAAAAAAATATATATACACCCCATCCCAATAAAAGAGCACCATAAAAACTGTACCCCATTCCCCATTACCGCCACAAGGAAAAACACATATACCACAAGACACTTTCCCCAGGCCTTCTCCTTCTAGAGGCAGCATTTATAACCCTTTCCTGTGAGCATAAGCGTTTGTTGTGCGGTGCTCATCCGGAGCATTCCGTCAGGTCCGTATATGCGGCCTTCGCTGAGAGATCTCGGCTGCCGTGTGCTGCCCAAAGACTAAAGGCCTCGTACAAAAACCATGCTTCAATACGAATACGGTCCGGATGGTAGAAATAAAAGGTAATGATCCAGACGGACAAACTGGGAAAGATCAATTTGGAAACGTGCGCAAAAAAAACAGTGATGCACGGGCCACAACAAAGTCAGAGGGACAGCAAGTCACAATCTTGTGTAGACGTTTCTCTGGAATGTCAGTGAACTTCTGGAATAATGCCCACCCGTCCGGTTTCACTCGCAACCACAAATCACACGGCTCGGTGCTCTGAACGGTAGTTACATTCATACAGTTAACATAGCCCACACGAGCCACTTCCGGCTTCCGATGAATAAACTCAGGCACCTTGCTGAATGGCACTAAACGCCGCATATATTTGAAGAGAGGAGGAGGTCCACTCTCTGCAAGTTCAGACTAAGTGAGGCACCGTGGTTGACACAGTTCATGTTCAAAGACCACCACGCTCTCAACGATGAAAAGAAACTAGTGCAAAACAATATTTGTCGCTCTGCTCATTTTTCTAAAACAAGCCGTGAGCAAAAAGAGCATCCATCATGCAACAATTTTACGGTGTACATCACTGGCGATTCACAGTCACTTTTCCATGCCGATACAAATTTCGTCTGAAGGCCGATGATCTCCAACGCGGGGGTCATCCACCATAAGATACGCGGCCTCAGCAGAGTGTGCCACCAGATGCCCCCCATACGTCAATTTTGAAACAGCGGGTGTCCACAGAAACACAGTGCGGAAAGCACCTTCGCTAACACGCCCCAACTGAAGACCACAAGTAACCAAAAAGTTAAAATTCCCAATAAAATAGTGCAGCGACATGAATGAGAGGAGGGGTAGGGCCCGTGTTATAAACCTTAAAAAACAAAGAGGCGGAAGGAGGACTAAAGCCTCATCGTATAAGAAGACAGGACAACAAATGGCCCATGCATCGCCATTTCAGTCAACCTTTTATTTTTTTTTCTTTCTGGCTTCCAGCAATAAATAACTACGACTGAAATAAAAGCCAAAACAAAAAAAAACAAAGAGACATGATCTTTTCGTTGTTGTGCTTGATACCACCGTTGTTGATTTTGCTTCACTTACTGCTCGGCATGCATTTGCTGCTGCAGCCGCTTAAGCGCCTCCTGACGCTCCTCAGCGAGGAGCCTTCGCTGCATCGAGGTGGTCTCTTCATATGTCAAGAAGAAGTTAGGCGGTACGTCGTGAAGCATACGCTGGATTTCCGCCTCGCAGAGCGATCCCCCAAACGTCTGGCGCACAATCGTCTCTACAGGGACTGGACTGTGTCGGTGCTTCTCGCCAATGGCACGTGCCGCATCTCCGTACGACTCCACAGCCCTTTCTCCTTCCTCTACGCCCCACTCACCGGTGTTCGGAGAGGCGTGGCACTCTGCCCACTTGTCTGCTGTCTGCTTGGACGCCGCTTCCGGTGATATCGTTATCTGACAAATCTGCTGCTCCACCTGCCGCACGGCTTCCTCAGCAGCATCCTGCTCCGTCGTGCCAGAAGAGGCGTCGCCCACAGCCTCGCGTCGAGACCTTTCCGCGACGTACAAGGCGTGGCGGCCGCGAATGGCCGCACCCCCGTCCGGCAGGCGGCCCAAAAGAGTTGGGTGGCTTAACAGCCTCTCACAGCGTTGAATGTGCGCGTGCAGTGCAGAAGGCGCCATTTTTCGTACATCATCGTCGGCGTCCATTACCGTCCTTCCAAAACTCGAAAGAAACTAAAGAGGCAAAAGTAAAATAAATAAACGAGACTCCGGCCGGCATCACCAAGCTTCGTCAGGAGGAGGGGGGGAAGGGACGCGTCATCTTGGCGTCCAAACGAAGCAAAAAGCAAAGAGCATGACACGAACAGCAGCGCAAGCGACAATAGCTCCATCTTCTCCCATGCAATGGCATGTTCTCCCGCTTCTACGGCTCCACGTCATGTGGCCAAAACGGGAAGAGCTTTCGAGTGTTGTTATAAATAGTAACCGCCAGACTCTCCAGAGACGCCACCTCGTCGCGATGGAGCCCGTAGAGCACCTCCAACACCCGCAGCAAGTGGCACGGCTCACACCTCGACTTAACAACTGCCCCCTCCTGAAACTTTTCCTTGCGGCACGCGGGGAAGTAGGGGCGTAGCAATGCATCTGATACCCCGCCGCACTTCGCCACTTCCTGCAAAACTTTATGGGAGGCGTGTGTGTTACGAATCTCGCACCAGGGCCCGTCAGTCTCAATCATGAGTCGATCCAGTGGAATAGCCTTCGCAACAGCGAGGTTATCCTCCATCTTCAAGCTGCAGCCGTTCACACCGATAAAAAGTCCAAGGTCAAGCAGCTGTTCCAAATCCTCCCTGGATCCGGTGAAGCTGTGCACAACCCCGCCCTTAAAGCAATGACGGTGCTGCGACAGAACCTCAAGAAAATCGCCCCCGGTATTACGGTCATGCAAAAAGAGTGGCAGCTGAAATTCTTTAGCCAACTCTAACTGTTTTACAAAGTAAGGCATCTGCACAGATTTCTCACAAAAAAACAACCGATCGTAGTCCAGGCCCACCTCGCCAATAGCTGCGACACACCCACCCTCACGCTGCACCGTATGCTCCGCCACCAGCGCTCGCAGCTCATTGTAGTACCCCTCAGGATCCTTTGTAAACTCACCGCACCTTGTCGGGTGACAGCCAACGGTACAGTAACACTGTAACGATTTGGAGCTATACTTCTTGCAGAGTTCAATGGCCTCACGACTTTCCTTCAAACAGCCGGCGGTAATGAGGAGGCAACGCACGCCAACGGCAACTGCGCGTGCAAGCACCGCGTCAATATCAGCCGGATGCTTCTTTTGGCCGTGGTACACACCGCGGTACATGGGGTCCGTCAGATTTATGCCAATGTCAATCATCGGCAAACGCGAAAAAAAAGGGACCGACATAACACAACACTGCGGCTGCAGAAACTGCCCACGGGCCAACCACACGTGTAATGAACGGAGAGAGACACCACACACAAAAAAAAAAGATAAAAAAACGCCACGGTAAATAACACATCAGTTGCCTAAATAAAAACACATTCATCGTCCACCTCCCCACCCACAGGAACCATGCAGTGAAAAACATCCACAACAACCAAACACCACAAAAAAAAAGCACGCAACATGTAACCACAAGCAGCAACACAAATGCAAAACATTCAGCAAAAACACAAATGAAAAACAAAAAATCATTCAAAGCAAAAAAAAAAAAAACACATGCACCGAAGCAAATAATAAAACTCCCAACTCCGGTCCCTTCTCCCGCAACGGCACTCATCGCCTCAACACCAGGGACAGCTGGCGCGCTTATTCTCTCCCGTCCTTCGCTGCGCCTCCACCTCACGCGCACGCTCATCCCCCTCCGCTAGTGCGCAATAACACCTGCTCAATCGATGCCTACGACACCCTGTAGTCCGTGACGCCCAAAAACGTATTGTTCTCCTGCAAGACGCGAAAGGTGTTGCTAAGCGACGTGTCACTCGGCAATGCGCACACAAACCTCTGCCTTTTAAACTCATCTAGTTTGGCGAGAGGAAACATCTCGTTCACAAACTCAACAACTGATTCACACATGCTCTCATCCTCAAGGCGAATGCTCATCTCGTACCCGCCTCCAAACCCATTCCTCAGGTGTGTCTTGTCACCGATGCACCGCAGCGCACCACCACCATGATCGCCACCACATCCACCAGCACCCCCACCTCCAGATGGTCCGTCATCAGAACAACGGAGTAGTACTTCGCCGTTGTTTCAATCATAGTCCACAATCCACAACGTGCAACGGGGTCCATGCCAGCCAAGGCCTCGTCAAAAAACACCACGCGCGGGCCGCACACCAACGCCATCGTCACACTCCGTTTCCGCCGGTCGCCCCTGCTCAGCTCGTGCGCAAGTGTACTCCGATACTCCACCAGCCCACACAAACGTAACCGCCCAGAGACACCTTCGTCGTGTTGTCTCTCCGCAATGCAACACAGTCCTGCGCACAGCCGCAGGTGCTCCTCCACCGTCAGAAAATCCAGGCAGGCGTCAAACTGTGGGTAGTAGCCAACGTACTGCAGGGCCGCAGCGCTCTCCTCCACAACATCATACCCACAGACGTACACGGATCCGCCCGTGGGGAGAAATTCCTGGCATAGAATCGAAATAGTTGTCGTCTTCCCCGCGCCGTTCGTACCAAGCAAGCCAAACCCCTCTCCGGGAAGAATATCGAGCGTGAGATTCCGTACCGCAACTTTCCCATTGGGGCACTCTTTGCGTAGGTCACACACTGTCACAACTCCCTCCACAAC
>NW_021706125.1:0-2480 GCF_003719475.1 Trypanosoma rangeli
AGTTCGTTGTTCGTTGTTGTTGTTGTTGTTGTTGTTGTCGTTGGGGTGGGGGGGGGAAATAAATACATGTAGATAGGCGCCCTTGTGCCTCGTGTGTATCGCAGTATCAATGCCTTTGGTTGTTTGATCCATTTAGTTGTTGACTTCTCTTCCCTCCCCCTCCTGACCGCGGGCTGCCGTTCATGTTTTTTTTGTCTGGTTCTGGTTATCGTTGTCTCTATACTGTTGTTGTTGTTGTTGTTTTTTTTTTACTTTTAGGTTACGAGGCCGCACGCACCCCGCGCCTGCCTCCCTGCCCGCGCACGTCTGTCGGTGTGTCTGCTCACGGGACACTGGCGCCATGCTTCTCTTGCTGCTGTTTAACGGTCTTATCCTTCCTCTTAACACATCTTTTCCCATTCATTATTTTTTTGTGTGTGTTTTCTTTTGGTGCGGGACCTCCCTTGCCTGCATGCCTGTTACTGAGGAGAAGGGATTGCAGCGAGAAGACAAGCAAAGAAGAGGGAAACTGGGCAAAAAAAAAGATAGAGACGTACAGAGACAGATAGAATCAAAGAAAAAGATCTACGTGGAGAGAGGAATGCTGGCTAATCTTGGACTGGAAAGTGAGAGCCGTGGGGGTGAATGCCGCCACCACGGCCGGCGACATGCTCTTCGCAATGAAGTACTGGACCACCAGCCACCCTACTTGAGGGCTCCATTTGCCGTTCAGCAGGAACCGTTGAAGAACTCGCACCTCTCAGCAATGCCGGAGGTGCAGGAAATATTCATGGAGGAAGAAAACAATATCGGGTCTCCTGCCACCGCGTGTCACGCCTCTCAGCCCCAGTTGGAAGCGGAGCGACTCACTAAGGGTGGGTTAAACATTTTTTCTTGGAACACGGACGCCCCAGTGATTCCCCCGTCGCGTGTTCGACGGGAGCGGGATGTGGAGGAGCTGCTGCGGCTCAGGCCACTAGACCCTGAGTTGAAGCGTGACCTCGAGGTGCGTGAAAAGTTTGAAGGCAACAAGCAAAGCCACTTTTTGTGTTTCGGCGAAAACGAGGAGACTGGCAAGCATCTGGGGGCACGACGAGCGAACGACGGCACCCCATCACTGGTCCCACCTGGCCCTGCTCTGGTGCCGAACGGTTTTTCCGGTAACCCCGGTCGAGCGGGGGGCGCGGTGTTGCATGGCAGAAGGCGCGTCGCCCCAAGAGCTAGCACCGATGAAGGAATTGCTGGATTTGCAGGCATGGGTATGGGCAGTGGCAAGAGGCCGTGCAACCCTGTGAAAAATAATCCCGTTGGGTTTTGACCTCAAGTGAGCAGCGCACAGAAACAACCAAATATAAAACAAAAAAGGGAAACGAAGGCTATAGGGCTAGGTAACTAAGCGGAGCGGGGCCCCTCCGTGGTGATGGAGAAGAAGTAGTAGTTAGATTAAGAGAGAAGAAGAGAAAAAAAAAAAAGAACAACAGCAACAGCAACAACAAGGGAAAGGCTAGAAGGAGAGAACGGTATGGGAGAGGAGGGTGGGTGAATAGATGCATTGCGCGGCACACCCCTCCACTCAAAGAAAGGTGGCCGTTCGGGATCGTGTGTAAGTCCCGTGGTGCTTGGTGTGTGTGAGGGAGGGAGGGGGGAGCGCGAGAAAAGCAGCGGAATGAAGGCATGCTGGGTTATCAACGATGTTGACCAGCGAAGAAAATGAAGAAGCCAATGCCCAGCTGCAGGAATGGGGGTACCCGCAGCACAAAATAAATGCCTTGTTTATTACCGCTTTCATTTTTTATTGTGACTCGTTTCTTTTTTTGTTTTGTTTGAGGGGTCTTTTTTTTTTGTGTGTTTTTCGGGGCTTTTTTTTTTCTTCTTTTTGTTGAGGGCCCATGAGAGAAATGGATATATTTCCGTGTTTCAGGTGGAAGCAACCAGCAGTGTCGTCCGCCCTCAAAGTTATCACTACACGGATCTTCGCGAAGGGTAAAGTGGTTGAAGGTCGGCATCCAATCTTTTCATTACGTTTGCCTCACTTCAAACGGGAGGCGATTGAAGGGCGCTTTTAGCTACCTTTCCCTTTGCGTCGTTACAGAATGATCATAACGAATGAAGAGTCATCTTGGGCTCGTCATCCGTGGGCGATGGGTCCACGGTATATATATTTATATATATATAAACGGTTGTACAAAGAGTGGGACGCAACGGCATTATTTTTCCTACCAGCTCCGTTTTTTTACTGCAGTGGAACGCAAGGCATAGACCGTTGTTGGAGTGCGGAGCGAGGAGTAAGTTATTCGTTGACTCCGTTAGTTTCTTTGTTTGGTTTGTTTTTGCCTTAGTGTTTCTAACGCATAGTTTTCATTCTGCTGTTGTTTGTGGCGTGGATTTTGTTCGGTGGTGTAGAGTGTTGCCTCTGTGCCTGTATGTGTCTTTAAAGCGCGGATTCAGCGTGGATCAGTGAAAAAAAAAAGTTCTGATTTGCTCTCCCCCTCCCCCCCCCC
>NW_021706125.1:2857-16914 GCF_003719475.1 Trypanosoma rangeli
ACGGTATATATATTTATATATATATAAACGGTTGTACAAAGAGTGGGACGCAACGGCATTATTTTTCTTACCAGCTCCGTTTTTTTTACTGCAGTGGAACGCAAGGCATAGACCGTTGTTGGAGTGCGGAGCGAGGAGTAAGTTATTCGTTGACTCCGTTAGTTTCTTTGTTTGGTTTGTTTTTGCCTTAGTGTTTCTAACGCATAGTTTTCATTCTGCTGTTGTTTGTGGCGTGGATTTTGTTCGGTGGTGTAGAGTGTTGCCTCTGTGCCTGTATGTGTCTTTAAAGCGCGGATTCAGCGTGGATCAGTGAAAAAAAAAAAGTTCTGATTTGCTCTCCCCCTCCCCCCACCCCACCCCTCAATGATGCCTTTATATTTTTCTGGTTGGGAGAAAGAGAGAGTGATGGTTCCGTTACGTTGGTTGATGTTTGGCGACAAATCGCCTTCATCGCCTTTGGTGGTGGACGGTTTATTTCTTTATTTCCATCCTCACCCTTCTCCCACCCTTCTTCTGCAATACAAGCACACGGTGTACATGGGGAATCTTCTGGTGTCGGCTGACGTTGTTTACTTCTTCTTCTTTTTATTATGCCCCGTTTACTTGTTTGTTTTCCCCCCGGCTTTAAACGGTTTCTTTTTCCTCTTCTCTGCTGCTTTTACCGGCTGGGAGGGAGAGGACCTTTGGGGGAGGGGGTGGGCTGGTGGGGGTGGGCGGAGATAGGGATACACACACATACGCGGAGAGTGGGGGAGCGAGGGGGGAGCACAGGCGCAGACGTGTTGGCGGTGGCGTTGGAGTGTGGTTGTGGTTGTGGGTGTGGGAGGGGGTAGAGGGTAGAGGGTACTTATGCAGCAATGGCGCGTGCGACGTGTCTCATTCCGCGTTGACTGGCTGCTCTGTGGCGTTGGCCTAATGTCTGAAAGAAGATCGGCTGCGTCTAGCAGGCTGTGGTGCGCGGGGCGGCAGTGCGCGGGTCATGCATTATCGCATTTTTCCACTGAGGGCGCAGCCAGTGAAGACACCAATAGCATTCGCCGCCACTGCCTCAACGGCAGCCAAACTGCCTCTGCTGTTGATGTTAGCTTCTCTCCTAAGCGTGGGGAAAGTAAACGCTTGGCACCGCTTTTGAAACCCGAAGCAGCGGAGACACGTGCCTCCTCGAGTGCATGGGATTTGCAGCAGATGCTTTTTGGCATCAGGGATTTTCACACAAGGGCTGTAACGTATGTGGAGGCGGAGGAGCGATTGCGCGGTATGCGGCTGCTGGATGAGTGTATGATCCAAAAACTGTTTTTAGATAGCGGTTGGGTGCGTCAGCTGCAGGATAGCGCTGAGACGGCACCACAGTACCGCGGTGTTGTGGGCGAATACAAGATCCTGCGGCACATGCTGCATGGCTTCCTTTCAGATGAAACCATGTGGCGGGACGATCTACTCAATTTGTTAGAGCTCCTCCTTGGCGCCGCAGTTCAGTCAGTGTGTCCTTTATCCCATAGAGACGCGTCTCAGCACACCGCGGTGCAACCTGGCCTCCTGCCAGGGGATAACTCTGCTTGCGGTAATAACAACGATAACAATATGGACGCGCTCCCGCTGAACCTCCCAGCCTCTCTCTTCACAGGACCCGAAAAAATGAACTTCTACTCATACGGTCTGCAGCATGTTTTATGGGATTTCCTGCACGTAAAGGCGTCTTCGCGCGGTAGCACCTCTGCACTCTGGCTCGCCTTTGTGGCCTCCCACCGCAACCTACTGTCGCTCCCGTCCCCGCAGCGTCCACCGTTCAGTCGATACGAGTCCCATTCTGGTCTGCTGGGGGTGGAGTTCGTCGAGGTGACGGACACCAAGCAACTCGGAAAAAGCAGGGAGAACCCGATTACGTTGGCGGGTGAGGCTGCGCCTCACGCGTCTGAGGCGTGGAAGTTGCCGAACGACGGGCAGGCTGCGGCCTCTGGCGACGAGGAAGACGCCGAAACGACGACGGCCTTGATGGTGGACAATGAGCTCGGGAAGCCGTACCTGCGCGATAGGTTTTACATGAATGTGGTGGAGCCGGGCGAGGTGTCATTTCTCATGAGCGAGACCACGCCGGGTGACGTTCTTTCCCGGGCCCACAAGGAGCACAAGGAAGAACGGGGTTCACACGCGTTGGCGGTCTCTTGGCGAGGGGAGCGCGAGCTGCTTAACCCTGTGAACGGGGAGTTGGAAGATATTCATCTCACGCATCTCTGGGGCGTCTTTCAGGCGATGACGCTGGAGGACAGCATCGACATGTACCGTGCCGTATATCACGGAGATCTGGAAAAGTTACAAGAGGAAGTCTTCATGGACGTACTCGCAAGAACAGGGCTTTTGATGCTTTTTTTTGCCCGTGACGAGGTAAGAGCACTGACCCCGCCACACATGACATTTCGCCGACTCAGCCGACTGTATCAAGAGCTAACCGTACTGGTGTCATGGGCCTCCACAAATGACTACCGCCCGCTTCCACCACCCCCATCGTTTGACCAGCTCACTCTCTCCGCCCAGCTCTCCTTCAGCTGCTTTGCTCAGCTGCATGCACCCGTTCAACGAGAGTTGTACCGATCTGCTACGACTAGTATGTCTCCGGCACAGTTATACTACTGCTACTGCAAGAGTCACCTGCGGTTTGCCGTGCAGCCAACAGCCTCTTTACAGGATGACAATAACGAAGATGCGGATAAAACCCTTTTGGGTGAGAGGTCTGTCGTGATGGGCCATCGTAAATTTCCTACATTTGAGTGTCTTAGCGAGCTTCAGCAGATGGCGTTTCAGTATCCCTTTCAGGATGCGGTGCCGCATTCCTCTCCACAAAAAAACATAGAGAGAAATTTAGCCAAGGATGAACTAATGGATAACGCAGCAACCCACCAAAGCAATACGACAGAGCTCATTCCGCTTGATGTGTCTGAGTCCGCTCCTGCAGTCAGGCGGTGTGGGCGGCCACGAAAGACGGCGCAGGCGGAGCCCGATGTGTCTGAGGAGTCCGCTCCTGCAGTCAGGCGGTGTGGGCGGCCACGAAAGACGGCGCTTCCCATGTGAGGTGACTTGGTGAGGCTGTTCCGCTGTGGCCTTTTGTTGGTGTTAACACGTGTGCTGCACCTGACTATTGCCCCTAAAAATTTTGTGTGAGCGTGCATGTTTTGGTTGTCTTTTTGAGGGGTTTGTATGTGTGGTGGGTTTGTAGAGTTGCTATCATCGTTATTCGTTTTTTCTTTTTTCTGGGTGTGTGGATCGCTGGGAAACCGGTGTGTGTGTGTGTGTGTGTGTCCATTGCCGTTTTTTTTTCTTTTTTTCTTGCAGAGCTTCAGAAAGAAGGAACGAGGCAAGGGAAGGAAGGACGACGTGGTCTGGAGATTCGCAGCTGCCGTCCAAACAGCATCTTCACGTCGCACCGTTTTATTTGCCTTTTTTTTTCAGCTCACGTTTTTTTGCGTTTTATTCAACGCAGCCCGACTGCACGTTTGCAGTTCAGACCTGAAGGACTCCGGTTGAAGTAAACTGCGGGCCCGCCATTGTCCGTCGCGAGAGCAACCTGAAGGAACTCACACACACACACACGCAGAGAGAGAGAGAGCGGGCGAGGAGAAAAGAAAGGACGAAGGAATACATAAAAAAAAAAAAAGAAACTCTTAGGGAGCAGGAGTAAAATAATTTGCCAACGTTATGCGACGCGTCTTTGCAGGTTTGCGTTGCATCTCGCGCTGCCTTTTAGCGCTGTCATCGCGGTCTGTGGCGTCCTACCCGTCTCCCGGGACGTCCCGCAATGATTCCAGGAGTGGCCGCAAGAAGTACAACTACCTCAACAGCAAGCGACTCGTGGAAACGGAGAGGGGGCCTCGCAACCGTCGCGAGATTCGCCTGCGTGAAGACGTTTTTTTCCATCGCCGCATTCAGTTTCGCGAATCGATTAACGAGTGCGTTGAGAAGGAGATTCGTTACTTCCCCGAGAGGGTGAAGCAGTACGTGTTTTACAAGAGTAGGACGGAGAACTCCTCGGCGAACGGGTTCCACGGGATGCGGAAGGCCCCTGGCTGGGTCCAGCGGCGCATCCTCCACATCGTTGAGGATGACATCCTGAAGCAGCAGCATCGTGATCACCTTGTGGAACTGATTGAGAGCACAGGCACGGTGCCGCCAACGGCGGAGGAGTGGGCGCGCTACACGGATAAAGAAGGACGAATAACGATCAACTTGTACCACCACCACTTTGTAGAGAAACACCTGCGCTTTTTCTGTACGGGAAAGAAGTGCCCCGAGCAACACAGATCCTTGCAGGCGTTTCTGATGCTGAATCGAAATAACTTTGATGTCTGCCCCCCGATGCGGACATGGTCGCTGCGCCAAGGGCCTGTACGCGACGAGGAACTCGTAGAACGCAGCACGCAAACGGAGGTGCGCGACATAATAGCAGAGTTGGCGGAATTTCAGCGCTCCAACGTGATGCGGGTGTATGATAAACTAACGCCGAAGGAGAAGGAGGCGCTGGTGGAGCAGGCGGAGAGTCAGCGAGAGGAACTCCGCCATGAGTACGAGCAAGAGCGTCTTTTTGGGTCAAGGTTGATGTGTGGTGTCGCGGCGCTGAAGGAGGTGCGCTCAATGACGAGCCCGGCTATCACGTATTACAACCAGGAGTACCACAAGTATGTCATTCGCTGCGGGGGCTCGGCGCAGGCAACGCTGCGGCGCTCAAAGGATGTGGTGCCAAGTTGGTTTACGCTTCCGAAGGAAACAAGGATAAAATACTACTGCTTTGGGAAACACAATGAGATGCACCCCGTCAGCGGGGCTCACCTCTACATTCGATACTGTTCTCGGGACTACGGCATGTGCCGAGAGGACTCGATGGAGCGGTGGTCGGAACTGTCAGATTTGCAGAAGGCGGCACTTAACTTTTGTTTTTATGCGCCCATCTCTCCACCACGTCGGTCCAACAATGCCTTCCGTCGATTTTACTTTAAGCAATGCCATCGCCACGGCCTTGTGATGACGGGGAGGGCCTGCAGCAACCACGCCTTTCTTAGACGTGCGCGCAAGATATGGATGGGCATGTCTGCAGACGAACGTGCACAGTACGAAGATATGGAGTCTTTTTCTTCTGTATTCCCTCTGCAACCGTCGTCATCGTCTTCCACCACGAAGGGACATAGTGCTGCTGCCACGCAGCGTATGCTTGACTCGTCTTCTACCGCTTCCTCAGCCAGTACTGCGGCGGGGATAGTGAAGGCACAGCGGGGGATGCAGACGCCTGTTGCCTCAAGCATAGCGCACAGTGCCGAGGCAGTGGAGGACACAGATGAGGAGCAGGAGGACGGCCTGCTTTACTTCAACGATGAGATTATAATTGACGATGAACCTCAACAAGAGACGCAAAAGTATGTGGCAAGGACGCTTTCGCACACGAAGCTGCCTGAGCGAAAGGAGGAACATGTTGTCTTTACCGTTTAGGCGTCCAATCCCCTTTTAACCCCCCACACACACACTCATGGGCTTTTTACTTTGTGTTTAATGTCAGGCATGAGTCGGTGGTGGTGGCGGCGGTGGCGGTCGGCGTGGCGCTGCTGCTGCGCGCGTGGCTGTGGCGCGATGGGGAGGGAGGGCGTTGTTTCCGGGGGGGGGGGGGAGTGGAGGGGGGGGAGGCATCTGCCCATGTGGAGGGTTTCAGGGAGGACGCTACTTGTACAGTTACCGGAGGGGTTTAGAGGGCTTGGATGGGATGGCGTGGGCCATTGCTAAGTTTGTATCAAATTAAAGGGGAATGGCAGTGCTACCGCCTAAAAACAAAACATCAGAAAAGAAGGAAAGAAGTAGAAAAAAAAAGATATATAAAGAGGCAAAGAACAAAGGAGAAGAAAAATAAGGGGATTCCTCTTTTTTTTTTTTTTTTCTTTTCTTTTTGTGTGTGTCTCAGTGTATGGAAACTTGCGCCTTTTCTGCCTGGGAGAATATTTAGATGATCACGAAGGTGAGGGAGGGTGGGGGTGGAACAGCACCCCCACCCCCACCCCCCTCAGATTGTGGTCCTCTTAACAACGAGAAGGCAGGGATGGGGAGAAGAAAAAAAAAATGGGAACACATAAATGCATGGGCCACATGAGTTTACTGCCTGGAGATCCGTAGTGTTTTCCTGCTGATGTTGTTTGTTTTTGCTTTGCTTAATCGCCACGTGGAGAAGGTGAGGGTAGAGGAGTGCGTCATGGTCACAAATACGCATTACGAGAACCGGATGGAGCCGCTCTCGCTCCATCGCCCTGCGGATCGCCACGTCTGCGCACAGGGCGTTGCGTCACGAGATAACATAACACGGGACACGCGTTGGAGGCACTCCTCCTCTTCTGCAGCGTCTCTTAGCGTCGGTAGCGACCCCGCGCCGCCTGCCAGGACCCGGCAGGGGGTGATTTCGGCTCCCCTGCTGTTGTCACAGCGTCATTGCATGGGTCGTGGGGGGGATTGCGTCTTGGCAGATCGTGGAGGTCAGCATCAGCAACAAACTCACCTTCCGCCGTCGTGTTTTCCGTCATGGCGGGGTGCCGGAAAGGCAGGACGCCGTGACTATTTTTCTGTTCCGTGTTCCGACGACTCTCGTGGTGCGCTCATGCAGTCAGCATCCCGGCGAGAGGAGGTGCGAGAGCTGCAGCGTCTGTGGCGTGAGATTAAGTTGCAACGGTTTTAGAGGTGCTTTTCCTCTCGCCCTAAATTTCCCAACAAGTCGGAAAGAAAAAAAGGGGGAGGTGTATGGTGTGTGTATTTGTACTTGCGCGGGTGCCTGTGGTCGCAGATCACTGTTGTTGTGTTTTCTCTCTGGATTTTGTGCGCCACTCTAAATGGGTACTGCGCCGTGTGACCGCTGCAGTCTCAGTCTCTTTTGCTCTGATCTTTCTGCCCGCTTCCTCCGTGTGTGCATGTGTGTGTGCGTGGGAGAGAGAGGGAGAGGGAGAGGCGGCAGACATTGCCACTCGCTACGCCCAGGGCATAGGGGCCGCGTCAGCTAATCGTGTAAGAACCTGACTGGTTGTTCTCTTGCACCTCTATTTTCTTTCTTTATATTTTTTTTTCTCCGTATCTCTTCTTGCCGCCCACTTCCGGCGCCTTCTGCGTTGCTGCTGACAAATGTATCCATGTCCGTAGTGGTACTGTGGTAGAACCTTGGTGGGAACCAGTAATTGACCACGCCACGGGCGAACTCAAAATGCGGACAACGGCGGAGGCGGCTCATGGCGACGTGCGGCGGCAGACACTTGCAAATCTGCGGCGGCTTGGCTGCCCCGATGAAACAGCACTTCGACTTACTCTTCGTTGGGGAGCAGACATCGAGAGTTGTGTGCAGGAGCTGCATCGAAGGCGTCGACCGTGTTTGATAGCGCTCGACGTCTCTTCTCGGCAAAAGGATTACCTGAGCCACGTGTGTCAGTCCATGAGGCCAGTAAACAAAACACAGCTGCCGTGTTTCCGCAAGGAGCACCTTAACGAACCCAGCAGCGGCTACCCGGCGCTGACCTGGGACGCCGTGGCGAAGCGGATCAACTTCGGTCCCCGGGTTGAAATTTTTTTTCTTGATGTTTCAGCTGACATCAGGTGCAACCGTGACTACTACGAGGACTACTATCAACATGAAATTATTGCAGGTGGATACGAGGACATTTTGGCCTTTATCACGACTGTGGATGGTCTTGTTCCGCTTATAGACTACTTGCATGCCAGACACTTTGGTACAATGCCGCCGCACCGTCCCTCTGCTCCGCGAAGGCCTCCTGCCGTGAGCAATAACGGGAGCGGGACGATGCCTGCATCCCGACCTTGCAGCAGAGGCAATACGGAAAGGGTGCAAATAAGTCGCTCAAACGTCCTGCACACCTTACGGCGTCGTACCCGAATTCTTTTTGGAAACGATCCATTCACCTCCGTCGTACAACGACAAGATAAGGATGGCATGCAACTGACGTTAAAGGCCCATGGTCTGGCATATATTCGAGGCTCTGCTGGATTTAACGCTGCGGATGCGAAGCGCTGGAAAGAGCAGCATGGGATTCCATTTCCTGTTGTTCTTAAACCTGTGAGTGGTGCAGGTTCTGAGTTAATGTCTCTCTGCTACACAGATGATGAAATTGATGTGGCATTTGCGCTTACATCTGGCGTGAAGACAACCCAAATGACTGAGGCATCGCACATGGTTTTACAGGAGTACATTGAAGGTCCGGAGTACGTTGTTAATGTTGTGAGCTACAAGGGCAAACATGTTGTCACTGACGTCTGGAAAAGTTGGAAGTATCCAATGTCGTTTTATGGCGCCTGTCTTCCTCCTTCTGCAAAGGAGCAACTAAAGAAGGAGTCTCAAGCTACGGAGCGTGGTAAAGTTTCTGCTCGGCACAACAGTACAGGAATTATTTATGACCGTATTGAGTTTGTTCACAACTTGGCACAGAGGGACCCGGGGAGTGAGGTGCGACGTGTTGTGGCGTACACCCTTCAGTGCCTTGACGCTCTTGGTATGCATCAGGGATGTTCACACTGTGAGGTTCGCGTCGATAACCGACCTGGCAGTAGCACACTTGGGATGCCTATTCTTATCGAGCTTAACCCGCGCGTGCTTGGCGACACCCCTCGCGCCACTTCTCTCGTGGGCTACGACCAGTACATGCTCTTGATGTATTTGGTTTTTGCCGCCGCCGTTATACCCGAGGAAAAACGTTCTCTCATTTTGCCTTCTAAGAGCTGTGATGGGAAAACAAATGCAGAGGGTGTCCGGGATTTGTTCCCATGGCCACCTGCCCCGCTTCTTTATGCATCGCTTACAACCGACGTCTCGTGTCACGTGATTTTTTTGCGCGCTGAGGAGAACAGCGTGGTGTGCAATATGGGCATTTGCAATATCGTTGCGCTGCCAACCTTTGGGTACTTTACAAGGCGCAGAGATCTCAACGACCTGGGACAGTCGGGCACCCTAACGCACGTGGCGAAAACGGTAGACCTCTTCAGTTCGCCGCTGGCGTGTGTTCTTAACGGTGCCGAGGCGGATCTCCGTCGTGATGCGGCGTATATTCGTCGTGTGGAGAACAAGGACTTCAAGGCGTTGATTCCGCCCCTGAACGCCGCACTGGAGCTTCAGTTCACCACCCAGAAAATGCCTAGCACCTCCCCTACATCTTGCTTTTGCACTGAAGCGTCCGATGGCGCCGACGTTGCCGCAGAGGAAAAGAAGTTACAGTCCACATGCAGTGCCTCGAAATTTGATGCCGCAGTGAATGAAATTGTGTCTTTCTTCACGCAAGCGGAGCTTCCGTTGTTTGTGCCTCTGAGTTACTTCATCGATCTAAAGCTCTTGGGTCTTGAGCACCTTGTCTTGGGCGCCGCCAGCAGAGCTTGACAGGCTGCGGCTGCGGAGCTTGAGGGGAACGCACAGGAGGTGGCGATTAGGAGTGTCGGCGTGCGATGGGAGGGTATGTAGAGGGAGGTGGTGCGGTGTATTAGTTTATTTTTGCCGCGTTTTCTTGTGTTATATTCCCGCCCTGCCGTATTGGTAATTCCGAGGTATACGCAGAGACAAACAAATGCACACCTTTTTTTTTTCTTGTTTTGTGTCTTGTTTTTTTTTTCTTGATTGTTCTGCGTCTCTTCCATTCTGCTTTACGACTTTCAATCGCTTGCAACCGCACGCAGGCACGTACACGTCCACACATCATGCTGAAGTTTGTACTGCTTGTGAGTGTATATAAATCTATATGCATATATATGTTTGTTTCCCTGTCTTTCTAATTGCTGTGGTGAAAGCTGCTTTGCAGTACGTGTGTGTAATTCATCGGAGGATGGGGGGTGGGAATGGGAACGAAGAGGTGGTGAATATGGTGCCCACTCCCACACTGATGTGTCCCTCGTCTGTGCCGATGGCTGTGATTGTCATGGGCCCCTCAGGCACGGGGAAGAGTACTATTGGTTCCCTTCTCGCACACGAGATGGGCTGGCACTTCGCAGACGGCGACGACTATCACTCTGCTGACAAGGTGCGAAAGATGGCGGCAGGCGTGCCGCTGACGGATGAGGACCGCCTGCCTTGGCTGAGGCGTCTGCGTACTGAAGTCATCGAAGGCATCACAGTGGAAACGGGCAGCAGTGTCGTGCTTGCGTGTTCCGCGCTGCGAAGGGTGTACAGAGACTTGCTGCGCGCAGACAACTCAGAGAAGAGTGCACGCGTGATTGTTTTTTTTGTCGAGCTTGTCGGTGACCTCAGGCTCGTGGCTCGGCGCGTTCAGGGCCGCCAGCACGCGTACATGCCGGCTAGTCTACTCCTTTCTCAGTACGCCACGCTTGAGCCGCTGCAGCTGGAGAAGGGCGAGCTTGGGATGCGAGTCTCCGTGGAGCTGGGGCCGGCGGAGATTGTGAGGCGTGTGGCATCGGGACTGCGGCAGAGGCGGTGGCTGCACCTTTAGGGCGGCACGGAAGTGAAATGCCCCACCCACCCACCCCCCACCCACCTTCACCTCCATCTTTTTTTTTTTTTTGGTGGTGCTTTTTACTCGGGGCGCTGGAGCATTGCCTGGCTGCATTTCGTGGTCCGGCGAAAACCGTTTCTTGTTATTTCCTCCTTTTCTCCTTCTCGCGATGTCTCGTGCTGTGCCCGCCTCAGGAAGAGTTACAAACAGACAAAAAAAAAAAAAAAACAAGATAAGGCCGCACAACCACACACAGAGGCGTTTGTCCATTGTGCACACCCAGCGACATCGAGGCACACCATAGCAGAGCTGCAGTAGGCCGACGTAACACCAACAACAAAAGGAGGGCCCACGTTGTCAACATGGCGGCGAAGGAGTACGATAAAACCCCTCGCCTGACACTTGAGTCCGTCATTGGCTTCGGGGGCCGCATTCCAAACAGCATCATTGCCCACCCGGACTCCGAGCACCTCGTGTATGCGTTAGGCGCATGCATTGTAATTCAAAAGATAGACGACCGCTCCGCCTCCAGTTTTCTTTACGGCCACAACGACAAGATCAGCTGCATCACCGTGAGCTCGAGTGGACGTCTTATTGCCTCTGGGCAGGTGACACATGCAGGGTTTCAGGCGGATGTGTGTATTTTTGACTTTGATGAACGCCGCATGGTGCACCGCATGCTCCTCCACAAGGTAAAGGTTCAGGCGCTTGCTTTTTCAAAGGATGAGAAATATCTTGTGTCTATTGGCGGCGTCGACGACAAGGCGGTGGTGGTGTGGGATGTTTCCACCGGGCGCCCTCTCTGTGGTGCCCCGGCCCATCACACAGAATCCAAGACGGTGATTTTCTTCAACAACAATTCTGAAAAACTCATTACTGCTGGTGTGGGGTCGCTGCGAGTCTGGACCATTGATGCCGTAGATCGCAAGATGAGCCCAGATGACATCAATATGGGCAATATCCGTCGATGCATTACAACCATTGCCGTGGAAGAGACGGACCGCTACGCCTACTGTGGCACCACCAGCGGTGACGTGTTGTGTGTGCTACTGGAGCGGAATTCCAATACCTACAAAATGAGTGGGCCAGCGAAGAAGTTATCAGGCGGCATTACCTCCATGATTGTCGTGCGGTCTGGTGATGTTTTGGTGGGAAGTGGCTCTGGTGAGGTGACGTTGCTCTCCAAGATTAATCTGGCAGTACTAAAGTCGGTAAACGTGGAAGGAAGCGTCACTGGCCTTGCAATCGTTCCGCAGGGCTACATTGTGGGGACCATGGAGAGCAACGTGTACCTTGTGGAGGGCGGAAACTTTAATGCGGAGTTGCGTTTGACGTGTCACAGCGATACTGTGAATGATGTTGTCTTCCCAGAGGGTTTCAGTGCCCTTTTCGCAACGTGTTGTGGGCCTGACATTAGAGTATGGAATGCAACCACCTCCAACGAGCTACTGCGGATTCAAATTGCTGGTCTCCTATGCAACTGTGTTCAGTTTACAAAGGATGGCTCTATGATTGTCTCTGGCTGGGATGATGGAAAACTGCGCGCCTTCGGTCCACAGTCCGGCAAGCTGGTGTTTGCTGTCAACGATGCGCACAAGCGGGATGCCATCAAAAACGCGAGTGGAGGTGCCGGTGGGGTGACTGCGGTGTGCGTTGACAGCACCTCGCAACGCCTCGTCTCGGGTGGGGCAGACGGCCTTGTCCGGTTCTGGCAGGTGCAGGGTAAGACGTGTGCGCTGGAGGCTTCCATGAAGGAGCACAAGGCCACTGTAAACGCGGTGTGTATTTCCAAAAACAACATGGAGTGTGTCAGTGCCAGTGACGATGGCAGCTGCATTGTCTGGGACCTGGTCCGGCAGGTTCGTCGGGATGTCATCTACTCCCAAACGCGTTTTCGAGCTGTGGAATACTTCGTAGATGAAAGCCAGCTGCTTACGACGGGAACCAACAAAACCATCACGTGGTGGGACATTGTTGATTGCGGGGCCATTCGCGAGATCCCCGGGAGCAAGACGGGTGAGTTGAATAGTCTCTCCATCTCCACCAATGGACGCTTCTTCGTCACAGGGGGCAATGACCGCATCGTGAAGGTGTGGAGCTACGACCAGGGCGTCTGCGTCGCCGTGGGTCTGGCGCACAGCTGCAACATTCAGAAGGTGCGGATCTCGCCGGACGACAAGAAGATCGTCTCCGTCGGGGATGAAGGGGCAATCATGATTTGGTCCGTCGACGACCTCGACATTCCTTCCCTGCAGAAACTCGCTGAAGAGTGACTGAGTGGCAAGGGGGGAGGGAAACCAGCAGCGAGGCAAACACACATGAGAAGAGACGAAAAAGGGGGGTGGGAGGGGGGACATTATCCGATGTAAAGGGGTTGCCGCATCGCAAAATAGAGAGTGCAGCAACCCAGCAAGAAGCAGCAACCCAAAGGAAGGAAAAATAGAAGTAGAAAGAAAGTGAAGAGGCGAGGGATGATGGTGATGGCGGCGGTGGGGGGGGGGGGGAACAGCAGGACATGTACGGATCGGTTGAGGTGGGGGGAGTGAAAAGGTGCGCCAGCTCAGGCCCATGGGAAGGAGAGAACTCACTCAAGTGAAACTGTTGCAGCAAACATGGAGGAGAGGCAGACAAGCGAAAGAAAATGGAAAACAATTTCACTACATGTTTTGAAGAACTCCGCTGCGCATACGTGTGGATGTGCGGCGCCCCATCTGTTACTGGACGGTTTCGGTGGTATAAGCACGCACACGCAGGGTGAGGCAGCAATGTAAACAAACGGGAGCGAGAGAGAGCCCAAAAACAGGATGCTTATCTTCATTCTTTTTTTTGTCTTCGTGTTTTTGCTGCAAGCAGAGTCCGTTTCTTTGTGTCTGTGTTATTATTATTATTATTATTATTTCTTTAAAACTGTGACCCAATTTTGATTGACGAGATGTATGAAGAAGTAGAAAAGGTGCGGTGGGTGACTTCATGTGCGTTCTTCCCAAGGGTGTGCTTTTCCTGCGGTAATGACTTTCCTCCATGTATGCCCCTATCGTCATATTAGCTGTGTGGATGTAATGCGGGTTTCCAATGTCTGACGGGGTGCAGTGTTGATGCGGAGGCGATTGTTCCCTTGACGGGAGGTTTCTTCTTGAGCCTTTTTTTTTTTCTGTTTTTTTTCTGCGTCCCCATGTGCATTCTTTTCAACGGGCCAATACAACAAGGGGAGAGAAGACACTTGCGTGCGAGTAGGGAAGTAAATGCCCAAGGTGAGATTGAGTGATGGAGAAGGGAGGCACATGGCCAAGTCATCCTAACTTTTTTTCTTCCTTAGCGCGGGATGCGATTAGGCGGGCAGAGGGAGGGGGGGGCTCTAACACACCCCATGCATCTACCGAGTGCGAGGATTTTGGTGGCTACGACGGGACGGCGATGACGCGTGTGACGTGGAGTTGGCAAAGATCTGCGACGCCTGAAGCTGCGTAAGTCAATGTCAATAACTTTGCCCGTGACTGTGACTCACAACGACTTCATCTTTGTGGTGGCGAGGCGGACATGGGATGAGGTGTTTCTTCCCGTTTCAATCTCTATTTTGGTGTGGTAGTCGTTTCTGTTTGTTCTTTT
>NW_021706130.1:0-12168 GCF_003719475.1 Trypanosoma rangeli
AAACAAAGAGAGACGCAATAAAAAAGAGATGACCACCCCCACGACAAGTCCTAGTGACGGAGAAAAAATCAGAAAAGGCAAAGAGAGAGAGACACACACACACATACGCGCCACAAGGCTGCAGCGCCCATTCCTCCTCTCCAAACGACTTTTCTGCGACACGGCATCGATCCCCCTCCCTTTTCTTTCCTTCGCGAGACTTGACGCTGCTGTTAGCGTCGCTGGGGCCGTCATATGTGACTTCAGCGCAACGTTGTCTTCATGCAAAATGGAGGAGCTGCGGTCCATGTTGTGTAACTCCCCTCCCCCCCTCCCCAACAAAGGTCTATCGTATCTCGCCCTCTGAAAGCAGAGAGAGAGGAAGAGAGGAAGTAGGAAGTGTCTGTCGGCAGCATCTCCGTGACAGAGAAGGTACACCCTTGCATAGAAAGGCGGCAGCAGAGGTTTGGGGAGTACACGTTTCCTCTACCGCTGTAGCGCGCAAAGGCGGTGAGAAAAACTCATCGCTCCGACGACAGCCTCTTGCAGAGAATGCTGATATCAAGTTCAATGAGCCTTCAGCTGCACAGCATCGCATTGCCGGCACAGGGTTGAGCACGCTGTTTCTGCTGTGTTTGCTGCCCGGATTCATAAAGGCGCTATACCCCTCAGTGGCAGTCGTAAAACACACGCCTCCCTGGACGCTGCAGCCAAACCCACCAAAGCCCATTATTCAAGGGTTGTGCATCAATGTCAATGGCAGTGGTGTAACGGCCTGTGACATCGCACGCCGCAGCAGTGGCACAGTGTATTTTGTCTGCATCTTTTCCCTCTCGCCACTGTCACTCTGCCCTGTCCACGCTGCAGCGCTCAGCGGGGCACAGGAACGGTGCAATCCCTGCCAAATCACAGGCCCCGGTGACAGCAGCAACGCAGATGATGACGCGAGGGTGACTCTTGCTGCCGGCAAGCCCTTCAAGAGACGGTCGCAGAGAGTAACAGGCTGAACCCCCTGTAACTCTCCACACCATCTAGCAAACACACTCCCCCGCAGGAACACATGGTGCAGAAGTGTTTAGCTGCGGCCGTTTTCCTTCCGCCACCTCTCTTGCGTCTGCGAAGTCCGTCGGGATTGACAGTAAGTGTATTCCCTCGTGGTGCATTGCAGAGGTGCCCGTGTGTAACTGATACGTGTGCCCGCCGCCTATGCTCCCCCCACTCTTGGGCGTTGGCGTGTTGAGGGGTTCGATCCTGTTGTAGTGAGCCGTCGTCGCCCCGTCGATGCGGCAGAGGAGCAGTCGACGATCGAAGCAGATGCGCGGCATTGGCGGCGTGGATTTCACAGGACACGAGGGGCAACCAGCCGCACAGCGGGGGGTGGAAGGAAAAGAGCAAAAAAAAAGACATTTATTCCTTTATTCCCGTTTTTTTTTTTACTTTCGTTTGTTTCCTCACATTGGAGGAGAAGCAGCGAGACAACCTCCACGCGGCCGCCTCCGCCTCGTTCCTCACGCTTGGGTAGGTAATGCGCTAACGCTACTGAGCCTTGGTTGATATGAATTCGATAAGAACTTTCGATAAACACTACGTGCACCGTTGTCACTGTTTTTCTCTTTGTTTGTTTTCCTTTACCCTCACTGTTCACTATGGGGGTGAGGGTAAGGTGTGTTGTTGCCTCGTGCCTCCGTCCCCACTGTCTTCTCCGCTGATGAAGTTCCGAGCACTGCTAGTAAACACCCTGCACCATTTTCTCAAACCAGTGTGCCCCTTCATCCTCCTCGGTGTCGCCTACAACGGCCTGGACAGCCGCCCTCCACTCGCCCAGCTCGTGGACGTGCAGGACGGAAAAAATAAATGTGCGTTCCTTTTTGTTGCCGCCGCTGCCTCCCCCGTCCGCCTGCCTGTCGCTCCTCACGTGGATCCCAAAGTTGGACGGCAGGTTGGCCTCGTTCCCGGGATCCGTCAGCTTCGCGTTGGTGAGGTCAATCACACCCTGCGGCTTTCCCCCCTTCATGTTTTCCTGCGAGTCAAAGTAGTAAAGCCTACAGTTCTTTAGCACACAGTACCGCTTTTGGTTGCTGTACGGCCAACTGGGCTGCTGTTTAAACAGAAATCCTTCCTTGTACACCTTGGCAGGGTTGACTCTCATCTTTGGGTCAGTGGAGAACGGCAACGGCGGCTGCTGCGCATCCACGTAACTCGCGCCCTTCTGCCCTACAGGGGCTGCGAGGGGTGCCACTGGCAGAGTACTCGCCACCCCGTTGCGCTTAACGGCGCCGTTCTTGCTATTCGGAGAAAGCGCCGCTGCCCCCTCGGCCGGCCTCATGAGTGGTGGCCCCTTCGCCGCCAAATTTGCGGAAGACGGCAAGTTGTCGTCTGAGTCAGACAGGTTGATGGCCGGCTTCGGCGAGAAGACTTGAGGGGCGTCGTCGAAGTCCATGTGTTCCTTCCTTCCCTCTTCCTCCTCCTCTGTCTGGCTGTGGGAGTGGCAGGTCGAGTGCCGACGCGCCGTGCGACGTTGTGGCAAAGCGGGAGAAGGACGAAGAAAACAAAAAAAAGAAGGGGGTGGGGGTGGAGGAGGTGGTGGCAAAAAGGGCGAAAGGCGAGAAACGCACACATGCCTCATCGCTCTACCTCTCGCTTCGCTCGTTATTTCTCTGCATCGCTCAGTCTCTCAGTAGTCGGTATACCGGGTGCGTGTGCGTAAATCAAACGCCAACGCCACACGTACCACCAAGGCGGGCAATGCAAACTGGTGGTGAATGCAGGAAAAAGAGAGAGAGATACATAGAAACACGACGAGGAGGAGTAGGAAACAAACAGAAAGGGCACGCAAAAGTAAACAAAACCTAAAATGGGAAAATGTAAGCGAAAAAAGTACACAAAAAAAAATGGTCCACACATCACTGCAGAAAGCAGCAAAAAAATGTGCGAGGTGTTGCATCGTCCCCAGACACTTCAAACGGGACTTCTCACCTCCCAAGCAAAAAAGGCACACATACACGCGCAAATATGCACTTCATTATAACTGGCATGCAGTGTTGGGAAAGGACAGCACCCGTTTCGCTACTCCATGCAGGTGAGAAAGCACGGCAGCTCCTCAAAGACAACGAGTGACTGCCCGGCGGCGCTGCGTCGAGTAGCAGTCGAGGCCATGTTGAATGGACGGTCACCACCATCCTCAGAGTCGTCCGTGCTATCGGCGTCACCGTCCATGTCATACGCGCCTGTCAGGGACTGGTGGAGTCTGTGTGCTTTCTGCAGCGCCTTCCACCGGTGCGCCCAGTGCCAGAGCGTCCAGGGAACGGTGGTGCCACATATCTCACGACACAAACCGGGGGTGGCACGCACTGGCCCCCGCAACACAAAAGACGTGCTGTTGCGAGGCCGCTGCAGGCCGATCAAGTCCCGAGCCTCCTTCAGCACATCTTTTATATGTGACCCGTGCAACAACTCGCTATCGGAGTAGCTGTAAAGAAGTTCCGCCTTAATGTCCTCGGCGTCGAAGATCTGCTGCCGCACTCGCGCACGTGTTTTTTTGCGAAATGCAAACAACTGTTGCATGTGCCGCACCATTGACGCAGCCCCGTCCAAGTTCCCCGTGGACTTCGCATTGCTGTCGCCGTGCTTCGCATCACCATCCTTTCCACCGCCACCCGAAGCAGAAGGGGCGAGGGCCAAAGCGCCAAGACGGCTTAGCATGGCGCAAGCCGTAGAAAATGGCCCGGCAAAACGTCCGTGGGAAAAAGGTTGGGAAGGCAACATTGTCTCGCTGTTCGCCTCCGTCCTGCTGTCATCATCCATTTGAAAGTAGAAGCGAATTTGAGTGGCGCTGAAGTACCCCAGCAACTGCATTCCTACCATACGAGGCACTAGCAAGCTTGTTGCACGTCCGCCGCTCCGCAATGGACCGCCGTCACTGCTGAGCAGCACATACGGCACCTGCTGATACGTCAACACACGAACGTCACCAATCACGGTGTCTGCCTCGGTGTTGCTGGAAGAGCAATCCTGAGACGCGGCTGAAAACAACGGCAGCGTCAGGCCTGAAAGGGCAGCAACAATGCACTCCACCGCCTCTGTGCGGGTCGCTTTTGCAAAAAGCCTTTCTGGAAAATGCAACAGAAAACACCCTTTACCCTCCTCACACGCGGCCATGCAACTAGAAGGAAGCAGTAACTCACCGCCACAATCCAGGCGTTTGGTTAGCAAAACGTCATGGGGATGGGCTTTTTCAGCTTCACTAGGCAGTAGTCCATGGTTGTTGTGTGCACCCCCGGTGTCAATGGCGGGTGGAGGGTTGTAGGGTGCGTGTCCCCGCGATCTTGTGCGTGTCCCCACGTCCTGGTACTGTTGCGTGCCTGTGTTGGGGGCGGGGCGAACCCCCTGCAGCTCCAGTGCCAGCAGAGGGAGGGCGGAGACTGGGGCTAGAGAGGCATCATCCCATGCCGATGTGCGCACCAGCCCATCCGCCTCAAAGACGTGCAATTTAAGGTGCAACTGTGGTTCAGCCAACGGAATGGAGATGACGCGCCGGTCCCGCACCTTGTCGCTTCCCGCGTATGTGCGCTGAAAGAACTCCAGGCTGTAGGAGGAGGTGTCCTTGGGCGGGTGCACCAGACGCAGGCAACCCCATGGCGCCTTGTAATTCGTCAGCTGCATCAGCCCCGTGGCCGGCAGACGCCGCCGCACGAGCTCCTCCGCTCCCATGGTGAGGCACGTGACCTCGCAAAAGATGCCCTCCTCAAGCCGCTTCACACCCACCTCCTGCATTTTTGCCTCGTCACCGTAGCAGCCAATGAGCGTCGCCGCACTTCTAACCTCGTCGCCGCTCGACAGGGCAAGTGGAATTGGGGGAAGCGGGACCTTCCGCGCTTCAGTCTCCCCGTCCCTGTTGGTGTGACTCGCCGCCTGCTTCTTTAACGTTTCAAAGGTGTCCAGCAACGTCTTGACGTTGCGGGCGACGGAATATGTGGGGAACGCGGCATCCCGTGCCGCCTCCGACGTCAAGCCATTCGCCTCCAAAACCCAGCACAGGGACTGGGGACGCAGCAGAATGCCCTCCAACATTTCCAGATCGATGCTGATGGCCAGCAGTAGCTCCTGCCGCATGACACGGGCCCAGAGTCCCTCCCAGATCCCGTCTCCCCGCACAAAGCACGTTGTCTCCTTCCGTAGCAGTGACATCTCCTTTGAGAGAAGATGCTGTTGGTGGAAAATTTCCCCCATCTCCCTATCCATGTGGCCATCCACAGAGAGCCTCGCACTACTTCCGCCTCCCTCCGCCCCAACCCTTTGCGCCTTCTGCAACTGTTCATCCAGGCAACGCTCCAAGTCGGTTTGCAAGGAAAGGCGTTGGTTGATAGCGCGCATTCCCTCTCTTAGTAGCAGCTTCTCCCTCGCGTAGTTAGTCATCTCTGCTGCAAGTTCCTTCATGCGTTGCTTGATGGCCATGGCATGCTCGTCGCGCAGCACCGGTTGACTGTTCTCCACTGCAAGTCGTGCATTGAGGGCCTCCAACTGCTCAATGGACGCCCTTAAATTTTCAATATCCTGCTCTTTGCTGCGTCGCGCGCTCTCCACGTAGAAGTTCCACTCACGCTCAATCTCAGCGGCGGCCTCCTGAAGACGCTTGTCCTCCATCGCCCGGTATCGGTGCAGCTGCCGCTCCACAAGAGTCTCAATAACTAGCCTGCGCCTCTCGCATGGCGACAATTCCCGGCCTGGGGACCGCGTTCCTGCAGGGTTTGCTGCGGGTGACAGGAACTCCTGCTGTGAGAGGTCGTGCGCGTCACGACTGAGATACGCAAGCCGCATCTCCGCACACAGCTGGGCGTACTCCACCTCCGTCCGGCGGTAGGCCTCCATGTGCCCCTCCGCATGCGGATCTCGCAAGTCCTCGAGCAATAACACCACCTCCGGTGTTGCGTTTAACATACTGTGGGTTTGCACGTTTGTGTGACGCACTTGTTCTGCAAACTTGAGGCTACGTAGCGTCTCCTCTGCGGAGCACGGTGTTGCATGCACAAGAATCAGCACATGCCCTGACTCCAGGCATGGCCGTAGCAAACGCGTGAGCTTTGAGTCCCGGTACGGCACATGACTGGACCGTCGATACAACGCTAGAATTACGGCTGAAAGGGCGGAGAGAGACTTGTTGATGCACTGCGCCTCGCGGAGTGCGGCTCCCTCCACCTTTGTCTCCTTCACCCGCTCGGACCCAGCGAGATCGACCATCGCCACGTACGAGTAGACGCTCTGCATCACAGCCTCACCGCCTGCCTGCCGCAAGTCCGCCAAATCAAACTGCAGCTGCAGAATGAAGACGGCATGGGAACGCGAGCTCGTGTCGTTGCGCTGGTGGCCCTTCGTCACCCGATTGCGAGACGCCAGCTTGTAGCAGCGATGAAAGTCGTCTACGGACGACACCGCCACCCCACCGCCACGAAAAGGGCTGCTACCGGCGCCGCCGCCCCCACCATTAAACCGTTTCCCTCCACTGCTTGCTGCGAATGCGCTGGGATTGTTCATCTTTTGGCAGAATGCGTCAAGGCCGCCAATGTCGCCGACGTTTGGAATTACTCTTTTACCGGGATCCAGTAAATCGTGAAACTCGTCCATGTACAGCTCCACCCCGTACAAGGTTAGCCCCCGCAGCGTTAGGGAGGCGCCACAGCCCCGTCTCTGCCTGTCCTGGTTTCTATCCCTTCCACTGCTGGGCCGAGCACCGGAGGAGGCTTTAACTGAGGGTTCCTCCTGCTCAAGCACAATCGTTTCCCCGCGGCGTTCCAGCAAAATGAGTACCAAGCGCGGCAGCAAACCCACTGACTCGTTCACTTCGTCCGCCACGAGCAAAGAGTCCGCCAGACCGCTACTAAGGCCAGTGAGGCTCATCTCGTTTCTAGTAGCAGCGTTGGTATCTATGTACTGTGGAAATTCCAGGTCGAACGGAGACGCACCCGATGACAATGAGCTTCCCACAATCTCCCTGAGACCAATTCCATGTCCTGGACTCTGCCAGCCTTTCTGTTCTTGTTCTTCCTCTTGTTGCTGCTGCTTTGCCTCGTCTCTCTCCACCGCCGGGGGTGTTGTTGTCACTGGTGCTGGTGCTTCTGTTAGTACCATCGTCGTCGACGCCAGTACAGCTGACTCCGAGGTATTGGTGGTGCTTGTTATGCTGCTGCTTCTGCGGCTGTTCGAGAGCCGCTCATGAGCGGTGCCAATTCTGCTTCGGCCGCAGCTATCAATGAGTTGCCGGTTCTTGAAAAGGGATGTATTATGTAATGCTGGTATAATTGGGCCTCGCTTCTTCAACACAGGACTGCGTGTGGGCCCCATCATGCTATGCGTCTTGCCACTCCCTGTGGGGCCGTAGCAGACAATGGCGACGCTTTGTGCCAAAAGTGCCATGTCAACAAAATCCAGCACGCTTTCCTCGAAGACCTCATCCTGATTCGCGTCCTCGCCGTGAATAAAGTCAAAGCTAAAGTGCTCCTCCCGCCTAATGTGCCCAGGTGGATTGGGTGATACGGTGCCCTGAGTGGTTGGTGTGGGAGGCCTAGGTCCCCTCCGTGGGGTAGCAGTAGACGTGCGGCGAGGGCACGAGACGTCTCTGCGGTGTTTCCGCGGTGTTTGCTTGCCGAACGGCGTATTGTGGCACTGCAACTCACCCCACCGCACAGGGGACGGAGAATCGTGATACATCAGCGAAGATATGAACGGCGACTGTGGCGCACTGTTGGGTTCACCGTGGCCGTAGACTGGTGACGCAGTGTGACGGCGAGCCGACGCCACCTTACTGGAGCGCACCACGATGTTCTGGTGGTCGAGGCACCACACATGCCTGTGCTCCTTCCGCTCCCCCAAGTACGGCAGGATGGGTCTAACGCGGATGTGAACAACAGGCAGGACCACGCGGCGCCGTGAGGTTAAGTGTGCTTTATTCGGCGAAGACAACACCCCGGAGCGCTCGCCAGCGAAACCTGACGGCTCGTCTAAAAGGGCCCCACCCCCTGCGTCATCTGCATACATATAACAAAGAGAGAGAGAGAAGAAAAAAAAAGAATTTAAGTGTGTTTCTTCCTTTTCCCTTTTCTTTTTGTTGTAATTTATTGCTTGTCTTGGCGTCTTCGCTTTGCTGCAGAGCGGCCCACACCCCTCCTCTGCCAGACCCTTTTTCTCCCTTCCTCCGCCCTCGCGTGCAGCTTGGCTTTACCCCCTGCCTTTGCTTACCTAAACCCCTTCCTTCGTTCCTTCTTCCTTCTCTGCGTCCTACGCCTTGCACACGCACAGACACAAAAGCGAATGAGGGAAAAGCAGAGCGGGGGTGATAAAGTAGGGCACAGCAACACGCGCACGCAGAGAGGGGTGTGGAGAGGCGGGAAAGACACGGTCCCGCGGCAAAGACGCACAAAAATACACAAGCATTTTTATAAAAAAAGCGACATACCGGAATTCCATCTTGTTAGTTTCACGGCAGTCCAGCACATCGTCACGGAGGTGCCCCCCGCCCACTTTCTGCGTCGTGTGTCTGTGTGCGGCAGGAAGGGGCGTGCGACGGTGGTGGCAAAACAGAGAGGCCTTCAAAAAGCAAAAACGGCAAGAGCAAGCCAGCGCGAGAGGGACTGTGTGGCGGCAGGCGCGCCGGCTTCCTCGTCCTGTCGCTGCGTCTAACAGCGCTCGAACACCTTGTAGAGTTCCTCCACTGACACCACTGCCTGCAGCGTTCCATCAATCAATGCATCGGCTGGCGGAAGAAAGAACTTTGGGCTCGTCGCACACGGCAACAGCGCAAAACGAATGGCGTCCACAAGCGACGGCACACCGTTTTCGTCTTTTGCGTCTCCAGAAGCCGTGTCACTCGATGACGGGGCCACACGCGACTCCAGCCAGGTGTCATGCAGACGTAGCCCGTACAACGTGTCCGCAATGTGGCGGGCGATGGCGGTAAAGCAGGCCAATTCGTCCTCTCGGTACGGGACCTCCGCAGCCAGTCGCCAGAGAAAGAGCGGTACAACCCGCGGCGGGGGCGGCCATGAGGCATTCAACCCAAACGGCAACGCCAAGAGATAACCGTCGTGTGTGATTTCAATAGCAAAGTACTCCAGCAGCATGCACCGCCACTGGCGGAGGCATCGGTCCATTCGGCGCACAGTGCGTTGCATGCCCTCGACGGAAGCAATCTCCGCGCTGGGGGGAACGTCGTGTTGAAGGGCAAAACCCAAAAGGTCTGTCACCTTCACAGGTTCCTGCAGAAGCAGCTGCGGCGGCGCTGGAAGCGACGCCACAGACCACCGCATAAAGATTCGCTGGTAGACGACAAGACGAACCAGGCGCAGCGTTTCCACCGCATAGAGGGTTGTGCCAGCCTGCGCCAGAAACATGTGGCCGTTAATCACGCCCACGTAAGCCAGCTTCTCAAAAAGCGACTGGACAGTGGGAGAAGTTGCCTGACGAATGTGTAAAATAATGCTTGACACACTCGTGAGAAGCAAAGCCTCTCCTCCATCAGACATGGACTCCACCGCTGCTTCGTTTGCAGTTAATGCCTCTGGTGCCCGCGTCCCGCTCACACCCTTCTTTTCTTCTTCCTCAGCGGTGTCCGCGGCCGTCTCCATGCCAGCCGCTTTCTGAATTTCTTTCCGCTGACGCTTAAATTGCTGCATGACATAGCCCAAGTCGTCGTCTTCTTCGTCCTCTCCCTCCCCCTTTTCATCCTTCAGTCTCCTTGTTAACTCTCCCATGTCTCTGTCAGTGGTCTCCGTTAAGTCAGCGTGCGCGATCGATGTGAGAAGAGGCGCGCTAACACCTTCGCCCTGTGCCTGCGCGGCATGTTGCTCCTCGTGTAAGACAATTTCCTTCGGCTCCCCCGCAGCCAGGGGGCCCGAATGACTACAGGTCTCCGGCCGAGGCTGCCACCCATCATTGTCCAATGATGGCTCGCCTGTCCCTTCTTTATCTGCCGCCGACATGCGCCGGCAATAGACGTCAAGTGCTCCACGCTGCGGCTCCACCCGCACGACAGTGCAAGGCGCCGGTGCCACCCCAGCGACTACGCGTGAGGAGGATGACAACGCGGATGAGAGCGAAAGCGGCAAATGCGCTCCTCTGTCACACAGCGCAGCCGCCTTGGAGAGCATATGGCGGGTGTCCAGCTGACGACGAGTGGCTGACTCCATCACGGCAAACCGGACACTCTCCGACAACTGCGCAACAATAATTTCCTCGTCAAGGAGACAGACCTCATGCTTAGTAGGATGTATGTTCACATCCACGCGGTCTGGGGGTATGGTAATGAAGAGCACCGTAAAGGGACGGTTACCGCCCGTCAGGACGCCGCTATAGACCGTGTCCACCGCTCGCTTGATGGTGACGTTCTCCACTAACCGGTTGTTGACAAACACACAGAGATACGGGCTGCGGTTAAGCAGCGCCATGCCACTGGTGTAGCCGGTTATGAGGAAACGATTCTCTCCTGCATTCCCTCGTGTTGCCAGAACTGTCTCCGCAGAGCAACTGTCAGCGCTGGCACCACCGCACTTCAGCTCATGTAAGTGGGATGCAATTACTGGGCCATGAAAGAGGCGGATGTTCGCAAGTGTGGTGGAATCCCTGGGGGAAAAAAAATCGGCCTTTCCCCCGTTCCCCTCCTCCCGGCGGCACGAAAACGCAACGTGCGGAAAGGCCAGGGCGTACCGTGCAACGACGGCCACAATGCGGCCGTACTCCTCCGAGGGGCGGTTGAGCGCTCGACGACGCACGGCGGAATTGTAAAACATCCTCTCCACGCGGATGCTGGTGCCGGGGTTGCCGGCGCACGGCGTTGGCTCACCCTGCATCACGCCATCCAGATATTGACACCGCCACGCAAGCGTTCCAGGTGGTGCCTCCTCGTTGCCCGCTCGGCGCAGCGTCGTCACCGTCACCCTGGCAACGTACGAGATGGAGCACAACGCCTCCCCGCGGAACCCAAAGGACGCTATGCAACTCAGCTCGTCAGAGGACCGCAGTTTACTGGTGGCGTATCGCTCGCACAACAGCGGCAGGTCATCGCGGTGAATGCCGTGGCCGTCGTCCGTCACCTGCAACACCCCTAGCCCGCCATCGTGCACGAGAACCTGGATGAAGGTTCCTCCAGCGTCCAAGGCATTTTCCAGCAGTTCCTTTAGCGCTGCACTCGGGCGCTGCACCACCTCACCGGCAGCAATCCGGTTGATGACATTTTCAGGAAGCCGCTCAATGTGCCGCATTTAGCCCCCTCCCACAACCCCCCCCCCCACCTGTCCCTCCTTCCCTGGGGAGACACCCTGATAGCGAACAGAAAAACACGAGTAAAAACAAACCAAAACAATGAAAGAGGCAAGTAAACGCACCCCGCAGAAAAATCCACCCAGCTACCCACCACGGGGCCACCGCACAAGGCAACACGGCTGCAATTGCGTTTAAGGCGCACGTTAAACATTCATACGACCAGGTATATGTAAACACAGACGCCTAAAACACGCACACGCGGCAAACGGTCCAAAGATGTGGACCCACTGAGCCCTCCCGCCATCACATCCTGTCACGGATGCCCCTCCCTCCCCCCTCCACCCCACCTTTCACCACACACAAAAAACAAAAAGCAAAACAAAAAAAACGTGCCATTCACACGCTGCTCTCCTACTCAAGGTTCTCCAGCTACGCTTTCCCATACTTGCATTGCATGCGAGCACGGTGAGTTAAAAACTCGTGAAGGTCAATTACACCGTTTCCATCCGTGTCAATACTTCGGAACAGGCACCTCCCGGCGTCCATGTTAGCCACTTCCCCCAAACTCAGAGCAAGCCGTGCAAACTCGTCCATGCTCAGCAACCCATTCCTGTCGTTGTCGTACATGCGAAACTGCATCATGATGGTGTTGTAATCGGACTGTGAGAGCCCGTAAAGGGCGTTGGGATCGGGCCGGTTCTGAGACAACCACCTGAGGAACTCACTGAGGGAAAGAGTACCGCTACGATCCGTGTCCATTTCTCTGAACATGCGATCAATATCGCGGTCGCTTCGGGCAAAGTTGAGCCATCTCGCTAAGCGGCCAATCTCACGACGGTCCAGCCCACCGTTGTCGTCAGTGTCGAAAAAGATAAACAACGCCATGATCTGGTCGTACTCCTCACGCGACAGGCCAAACTGGTGCCACGGCTCCTGCCC
>NW_021706130.1:12193-13242 GCF_003719475.1 Trypanosoma rangeli
CATTGCATGCGAGCACGGTGAGTTAAAAACTCGTGAAGGCCAATTACACCGTTTCCATCCGTGTCAATACTTCGGAACAGGCACCTCCCGGCGTCCATGTTAGCCACTTCCCCCAAACTCAGAGCAAGCCGTGCAAACTCGTCCATGCTCAGCAACCCATTCCTGTCGTTGTCGTACATGCGAAACTGCATCATGATGGTGTTGTAATCGGACTGTGAGAGCCCGTAAAGGGCGTTGGGATCGGGCCGGTTCTGAGACAACCACGTGAGGAACTCACTGAGGGAAAGAGTACCGCTACGATCCGTGTCCATTTCTCTGAACATGCGATCAATATCGCGGTCGCTTCGGGCAAAGTTGAGCCATCTCGCTAAGCGGCCAATCTCACGACGGTCCAGCCAACCGTTGTCGTCAGTGTCGAAAAAGATAAACAACGCCATGATCTGGTCGTACTCCTCACGCGACAGGCCAAACTGGTGCCACGGCTCCTGCCCAGTCGGCTGCAGCACGGCGTACTCCGGTTCTGCCGCAGAGGGAGAGGACACAGCATCCATCTCCACGCCCGTACGACACGTGTGGGAGTTGCCCTGCTCGCGCGTCCCAGTCCAACCGCACCCGCTACACTTCACAGGCACCATCAGAGCAAGGTTCACAAGGACGCGGTTCGGCTTTTTATTTTTGGTCACAGACTCGCGACACATGGGGCACGTGCGCACGTCCTTAACGCACTCCATGCAAAAAATGTGCCCACACGAAACCAGCTCCACCGGGTCCTTCCAAGAATCCAGGCAAAGGGCGCAGCGCAACTCCTCACTGCACCTCGTGGCCATGATAATGGGAGGCATGAGTAACTACGGGCACGGACAAAGTCTTCCTCGAAAGAGAGGGATGATCCTCCTAACTAATCACCACCTTACAAGGGAGAGAGGAATAAGGCAGCGGCAGACACGCATGCTGAGTAGCCCAGCAACACTTCGCACACCTCCATACTCGGTCTCCGCCCTTCCCTCTCTCTCAGTTCATTTTTTTTTGACTTGTTTGTTTGTTTGTGT
>NW_021706130.1:13369-16593 GCF_003719475.1 Trypanosoma rangeli
GGAGTTGCCCTGCTCGCGCGTCCCAGTCCAACCGCACCCGCTACACTTCACAGGCACCATCAGAGCAAGGTTCACAAGGACGCGGTTTCGGCTTTTTATTTTTGGTCACAGACTCGCGACACATGGGGCACGTGCGCACGTCCTTAACGCACTCCATGCAAAAAATGTGCCCACACGAAACCAGCTCCACCGGGTCCTTCCAAGAATCCAGGCAAAGGGCGCAGCGCAACTCCTCACTGCACCTCGTGGCCATGATAATGGGAGGCATGAGTAACTACGGGCACGGACAAAGTCTTCCTCGAAAGAGAGGGATGATCCTCCTAACTAATCACCACCTTACAAGGGAGAGAGGAATAAGGCAGCGGCAGACACGCATGCTGAGTAGCCCAGCAACACTTCGCACACCTCCATACTCGGTCTCCGCCCTTCCCTCTCTCTCAGTTCATTTTTTTTTTGACTTGTTTGTTTGTTTGTGTTTGTGTGTTTAACCTCGTCCCTCGCCTCGTCTCTCCACCTGTCCTGCGCGTAACCCCCGTGCGCCACAGCACCAACTGTTCAACCTACATCATGTTTCCCATCAACAGAAATATCGGCGCCGTCCCTACACCTCTTAACCGTCGATTCAGAAATGGCGCGAAGAAACAACTCTCGCACTATACGCGCGTACCTCATCTGTGCCGTAATGCTCCGACACAGCTTGCACCATTCCCCCCATGCGCTGCGCAATGTGAGAGGCCGATCAACTTCTGGATCAAGATAAACGTGCAGTGTCGGGCGGTGGGGTGCGCACTCCCGACGGTACTCCTCATAGTAGGGGTCGTGGCGGGGGACATAGCACGGCAGCTGCCGCCCAAGCGCCGTGGCCGTATCTATTGCCCAGCAGCGTGCCGTGTTGAAGACATGGTACCCGCCTCCCCCTAGTAGAACCGTAGGCAGCCGAAGCTGTAGCACTTCCGCGAGACACCGAGCGTGAGCGGCGGTTGTGATGTTGAGTCGACCGATGAGGTCACCAACGATGGCGTCTGCTCCACACTGAAGGACAACTGCCTCTGGGTCAAAGCAGCGCACAACGGCAGTTAAGACGGTGCGAAAAAACAGACAGTACGTGGCGTCGCCCGTGCGTGCGGTAAGGGGAACGTTGACCGCAAAGCCCCTCGCCGTCTCAGGGCCACCGTAGTTACCGGTGCCGGGGAAAAAGCCGTTGCCAAATTGGTGCAGCGAAACCGTCATGACCCGTGTGTTGCCGTAAAAGGCCGCCTCCACACCGTCCCCGTGGTGGACGTCGAGGTCCAGGTAAAGCACCCGCTGAAAGCGACGCAGCA
Organism: Trypanosoma rangeli; assembly: GCF_003719475.1. NCBI lineage: Eukaryota > Euglenozoa > Kinetoplastea > Trypanosomatida > Trypanosomatidae > Trypanosoma > Trypanosoma rangeli. The sequence goes on from NW_021706130.1 coordinate 14,692, forward strand.
GTCGCTGAATGCACAGGACAATGTCGTTCACAAAACAAAACCCACTCGCGTGGGACGCCGCAGCATGGTGCATGCCGCCAGCCCAGTTGATGGCAACGTCCGCCTCACCGCGGCAGAGCGCCTCTCCACAAGCAATGGAGGCACCGGCCTGGCTCGCCACCATCTTCCAAACCTCGGGAAAAAGCGGACAGTCCCCGTCACAAGAATACACCGGCACCTCAAACGCCTTTTGATACGACAGTGACGCACCATCCAGTGGGTTGCCGCAAATAACGGGTGCCTTCTGTAGACACTCCACGTAGGCCGAGCAATGAAACCCTCGCAGTTCCTGTGGGGTCGCCGGGCGGGGCTGACATATCTTCATGTACGTGTCTAGCCCCAGTGATCGAACAAGGGAATGCAGCACGCGAACGCGAGAGGGACGCATCACGTGTCCCTCTGCGTATGCGATGGCCGTTGTGGACTCGTCAACAAAGTAAAATACGCGCAAAGACGTAGCTGAACGGGTTGTTGTTGGTGTTGCCCTTCTTGTCGTTGCGCACTCACCTCCACCCACGACAGCAGCGGCACCCCCATCGTCAGCGGTCAGCATCAGCAGCTATCACCGCATGCACCAGCTACACCCTATGTGGCCGTTGCCTGCCGCCCCCCAACCACCACAGCAACGCAGACTGCCGCGTGGCGTGCCACATACAACACAAAAGACAGGCAACATCAGAAGAAAACGGGAGTACGCTGTGCGGGGACTGCCGCAGGCTCAGCCACAATGTGCAGAACACAAAAACGCGGGTGATACGAAAGCAAAAAACAGTTCACGCAAGCCGCCCAGCATAAGAGCAGTCGGCGTAGCCCGAAACCAAGCAAACAAATCGTATACACGAATAAGGCAAAAAAAAAAACAACAACAACAACCTTGAAGCCCGTGTGCCTCTTCAGAATGAGCGGCCTCGTTGCGCTTCCTCTCCGCCTTCTCCCTCCCAACGGCGCAGAAGCCCACAATAAATTGGTCCCCGCATGGCGGGCATGATAACAGTGCAAAATATTTAAAAAATCAACCTCTTCGCCGCGGCGAAATGAAGGGTCCATTCAAAATCCACCGCGGAGCACTCACGGAGTGAGCATCGGTAAAGTACACGGCTGCAATTGCGTTTAAGGCGCACGTTAAACATTCATACGACCAGGTATATGTAAACACAGACGCCTAAAACACGCACACGCGGCAAACGGTCCAAAGATGTGGACCCACTGAGCCCTCCCGCCATCACATCCTGTCACGGATGCCCCTCCCTCCCCCCTCCACCCCACCTTTCACCACACACAAAAAACAAAAAGCAAAACAAAAAAAAACGTGCCATTCACACGCTGCTCTCCCACTCAAGGTTCTCCAGCTACGCTTTCTCATTCCTGCATTGCATGCGAGCACGGTGAGTTAAAAACTCGTGAAGGCCAATTACACCGTTTCCATCCGTGTCAATACTTCGGAACAGGCACCTCCCGGCGTCCATGTTAGCCACTTCCCCCAAACTCAGAGTAAGCCGTGCAAACTCGTCCATGCTCAGCAACCCATTCTTGCCCTTGTCGTACATGCGAAACTGCATCATGATGGTGTTGTAATCGGACTGTGAGAGCCCGTAAAGGGCGTTGGGATCGGGCCGGTTCTGAGACAACCACGTGAGGAACTCACTGAGGGAAAGAGTACCGCTACGATCCGTGTCCATTTCTCTGAACATGCGATCAATATCGCGGTCGCTTCGGGCAAAGTTGAGCCATCTCGCTAAGCGGCCAATCTCACGACGGTCCAGCCAACCGTTGTCGTCAGTGTCGAAAAAGATAAACAACGCCATGATCTGGTCGTACTCCTCACGCGACAGGCCAAACTGGTGCCACGGCTCCTGCCCAGTC
>NW_021706133.1:0-11314 GCF_003719475.1 Trypanosoma rangeli
TCTCTCTCTCTCTCTCTCTCTCTCTCTCTCTCTCCTTTTCAAACATAGAAGCGCATACAATGAGTCCAAGTGAATAGTCATTCTTCAAAAGCCTCCTGAAATCTCTCACAAAGCTAACGGATTCAGGCAAGCACACACCCACACAAAAAGAGAAAGAAATAGTATTAGTGCACTGCTCACCTTCTTCGCATTCCACTCCCTCCCTTCCTCCTCCGTCACGTAGAGACAGACCAAGTGGCAGGCAGGAAAAAAAACACTTTTGGTTGCCATTATCCTTTTCTCCGCTTCCTTTTCTGCTTCTAACCGCCTTTTAATTGCGTGCTAGAAAGGAAATCCAGGGCACCACAATTGTCTATCAACTCACGTACGGCAATTCGCGTAATGTGTCGCTCTGCAGGGACTTTCACGGGCCGTTTGGTTTCCCGCAGCAATCCATCAGTTGGAACCGCCTCCTTTTTAGAACCTGGGTCAGGTGCCGTAAGTGAGACTGACGCATTCGCCCATGAAGAGGCCACGTGTGTATTGGGATGGCCACCCCGCGGCCGTGGCTCCCGCTGCAGCGGCAAGGGCGGGGGAAGAATCCAATGCGGACTGCCCGTTGTGCTTAATCGCCACCGCCGTGACCCACGTAGAGCGTAAAATGGCGACGACGAAGAATCCATAAGATATTCCTCGCGGCGCAAAAGCTCCACAGTGGTCCGCACCAGCGGCGCGTTATACCTTGCCATGTAGCAATAAAAGATAATATCGACTAATTCGTTCAGACAACTTCTCACAAAAATGGCCAATGAGGGTGTGATTGGTACGCCGTGCAAAGAAAAGCGGGTGTTGATGCCATCCATATCGTACGGTTCCAGTGACCACAGTGACACATGCAACTCCCCTGCGATGGCTTCCACCACATCAGCCTTAAATTTGGTCGATTTCCTTTGCGACTCACAGGACCCCAGCATGTCATCCAGCTGGAGCGCTGTAAAGACATAATCCAAGTGTTGGTTGCTCTCCAGCACTGTGCGAAGGGCATCGACAACAAACACGTTCGACAGTGTCCGCCACTTAACCTCCGGATATAACACAATCAGCCGATGGCAAACGGAATGCCCCCAGTTATGGTCGCCAATGCACTCCATCCGTTGAAACCCGGCATCCCGCTGAAACGTGCCGGTGTCCGTTTTACCCCCACGCGGAGTCACGACGCTCAAAACGCCCAACTGCATCAAGACCTGAAGCTTATCACGTAACTGTGATGCTTTGCGTTCCACAACGTTACGCCACAGATTCTCCGGCGCAATTTCTGTTAAAAGTTTCGCCGCAAGAAACTCATTGTTTTCTTCCCACCCACAAACAGCAGCCTTGCGTCGCTTGAGAGGGAGGCAGCAGGAGTGACGCAGCACCTGTTCCCACCGCTGCGTTTCCTCAATAAAAAAAGCACGAGCCGCTTCTGGAGCTACCCCCACAGCACCGCTGGGGTGCCTTCTGGCTCTGGCAATCAACAGCCACATGATCGACTCTACTAATTGATGTGCTACTGACCCTCTATGCGACACTCCGCAAGACCGCACCTCGCCGCATAGCCGACAGTGGTTGAAGTTAGGGGAAAGAAAAAACTCCTCTGTTATGCGCATGGTGGGCTGAGGCGCAGAGACCGCATCGCAGCTCATGCCCTCATTAGTGGCTGTGAAGATGTTGTCCCGGATTCCTTTCCGCCGCGTGGGAACCGCCCGGAAAACAGACTGACGCGCTAGTCGTACGGGTCGCAGCATTTGCCCAAAAAAAACGTTTTGGCAAGAAAATGTGTACAGGGATGGAATGACATTTAGACAAATAATCTTCCTTGGACGCCTTTCACCGCGTGCCGCCCCTGCAATCACCTTGCACAGCTACGCAAACGGAGGACAAAGAAAAAGCGAACCCACCACGCCTACACATACACGCGTTGAAGAGCAGTGCTGGGATCCAAAACGGGGAACAGCAGCTGCAGAAAGAGAATTGAAACAGACAAGTATTTTACTTACCACGAAATTGGCATGTCGATAGTTCAACCCCCAAGAGAAGGAAAAAAAAGGTGGGAACGCCTCTCTGTGGGCGTGCGGGTGTGTGTACGTGGAGAAAAGAAACTTTGAAGGAAGCCAAACCAACACAAATACGATAAGAGAGAAAAAAAAAAAAAAAAACTAGGGGACAACACAACTCCAACAACAACCCACCACCTCAACAATACGTCTACAGTTTTTTTTTCCTTTTTTTTTCTTTTCTTTTCCTTTTGTTCAATTGACCAACAGTTCTTTTCATTCTCGTTTTGGGATCCCACTCCTCGGCATACCTCCTGTTTCCCTGCCATTCCCCTCATCAGATGCTCAGGTCGACACTTCATTGCCCCTGAAAGTGTTACCACTTCCTTTTTGTATCGTACTTTCCTGCTGCCGCGGCAACGGCGTATTGGCGCGGCTTGTACGAACAACCGCCAATCTGCACGGGCAATTTCCCCAATGACATATTAGGTTTTCTCCGCCGTCGCTCAGCCACCAGGCGCTCATAGTCGTTCTCCTCCTGATGCAATTTTTGCCGATACTGGAATACAACAACTTCCTTGTCAAGGAGCCTCTGCTCCTGCTCGCGGTAGTCGGCTTCGTCTAGCCCCCGCAAGTCATCCAACTCATTTCGCAGACGCGCCTCCTTCTCGTTTTCCCTGGTAAGTTGTCTCCGCACAACCTCCAGGCGTCCCTCCAGTGCCTTCTTCTCTGCCTGAAGCCCGTCAACGGCGGCAGCGTTGTCACGCTGCTCCTGTTCGATATCGCGTTGGCGCGCACGAACACCTAAGCGCGTGTAAGCCACACTAGCCGTCTGTGCAAACTCCTGCACAAAGTTCTGGAAATCTTGAAAACCCATCACTGCCTCACCGCGCTTCTCTGCTGCAAAGCAACAATGAATTTCCTCCAGAACCTCCATTGGAAACTGAATTTCACACGCGTTGAGCATGCCTTGAAAATCACGCAGTGTCAGGTAGCCGCGGTGATTGGAATCCCCAACGGCAAAAACCACACCTACCTGTTCAGACGAGAGATGCTCCCTTACAGCTGAAAGGTTACTGTACCCATGTTCCATGGTCGGCATGTGGGCGCCATTACTTTCCACCCCTACAGAATACTCCGTGTGATGCGCAGGAAGTGTTTGTAGCGTACCGCCGTTTTGTTTTAGATTCTCATTCCTTGGTACACCAGAAGCACCTGACTGCAGTGGCACAGAGGAGAGTAAAGGTGGCGACGGGGACGTTTCCCAGGTGCGGTTATGGTTCGGTTTGGGCTCCGCAGCCGTGTTCGCCAAACCTAGCTCACACGAAATGAAGTAGGAGCTTTTGCGCGGCGCGGGAATATCGCGCTGTGTCGAGATATCCGCTCTTGTTGCATGCCTGCGAAACACGTACAACTGGTCGTGTAGGTGTAGTTCACACACATCGTTGAGCTCCAGCCACGTCTGTGTGTCTTCCTCGTATCTCTGCACACGACTCACGGTAAATGGCTCCGAAGGATGTATCGACGTCTCTGCCTTTCTTTTCTTGACGTCGTTCTCCTCCCCGCGGAAAACACGCTCTAATATGCAATAAAATTCCGCAAGTGAGTCCGGTGGCTCCATAAACGGCAGTTCAACATTAAGCTTCTCCCCACGTATGTCCGTGCAGGCTAAAAGATCAAATGACATTTTCTAATCAACCCAGAGTACAATTCAATTAAAATGAAACTTCTAACGTAAATGTGTGTAGCCAGGCCGTAGATGTCAACAGCTACTTTGTGTACTATTTATTCTTATTATATGTCCCCGTTGTGTGTGTTTGTCCTGCGTGAGATGATGGCACTTTACCCATAAAACTCACACAGTGAAATGCAAAGCGATATAAAACTACACCAGCCCAAAACCATATATATATATACCTGCGTTTCCTTGGATACGTATATGAGAACAGGGAGAGAGAGAGAGAGGAGGAGGATGAATTAGCGCACGAGAAAAGGCTGGTGCTTAAAGTTTTATTTTGTTGTGTTTGTTGCTTTGGCCACAAGGACCCAACAGGTATAGTCTTGTATGCAGTGAGAGTCCCACTAAGGACACGGAGAAGCATACAAGGAGGAATACCTCCTCCGCCTGTGCAGGCACAGAAATATATGTGAGCCGTAAGACTAGACGAGCGTGACACTGCACAGGCGGCAGTTGGGTACTGTCATCTATTCTCCCTATTTGTCTATACTCACAAATTGAAGCTATTGATGTTCATTCACATTCCAGCTCCCCCACTTCACCCCCTTCGAACCACAACCATCTTGAGCGCCGTAGAGGGGAGGGGTTGGAGACCAATTCCACTCGCACGGCACCTCTCCTGCATATCCTTCCAGCTGCTTCCATCCCTTTTCCCCGTGCCGGCATGCATGAGCATACGCATCTACGAGCGTGGGCACCCGCCTCTCCTCCATACAGACAAGCACCCACCTCCACACACACACAGGTGCAAGGCAGACACCATACATGCGCATACATTACCCTGCAGCAGCTTTGGTTCCGTTTCTCTTTTCCTCAGTGTGGAGGTCTACTACCAAACGCAACCACCAAAGTACTGGACAATATATATATATATATATATATTATTTGCTGTTATTACATTCCCCCCCCCCCCCACACACACAGACACATCATTGCTAGTCCCCACCCGCCCGCATTTACGTTCATCTTTTTTTTTTTTTGTTTATTCCCTGGCACCATGATCGCTACGACGCCGACCAAACATCCTTCAGGTAGCGATCATTCTCATGAAGCTTCACAAAGTAGGTCTTTGCCTCCTCCTCACTCATAGGTGCTTTTTTCTGCACAATCTCGACCAGCGTCTCCTCTACATCTTTCGCCATGTACTTTGCATCCCCGCAGAGATAAAGATTTCCTCCATCGCGCAAAATTTCCCAAATTTCATCTTCACGAGCCCTCACACGGTGCTGCACGTACACCTTTGCCTCCTGCTCTCGGCTGTAGGCAACGTCTAACACTGACAATGTTCCGTTTGTCAAGCATTCCATCATAAAGTCACTGTAAATGTGATCCTCGTCTTTCCTCCTGCATCCAAAAAAGAGCATCGCCTTGCCAAGTTTGTTGCCCTTCTTCTTCCATGCATTGCGGCGATAAAGAAACCCAATAAGGGGAGCCACACCTGTTCCAGGCCCTATCATCACAATAGGCCGTTCCTTCGCTCGCAATGGAAGATGAAACTTAGATTTGCGCACAAAAACAGGAATTTTCTCCCCACATGGCATTTCCCGCAGCATTCCTGTGCAAAGCCCGCCCTGAACAATTGCTGCTGTGATAGAAACCGAGTGGGGATGTGAGAGGAGGTCGGAAGAAATCGAAAAGTAACGAGGTGCAATCCGCGGCATCATTTCAAGAAAAAACTCAAGCGGTAACGAAATGGAGCGGTACTTTCGAAGGAATCCGTGAATGTTCCACAACTTGGCTGAAAGTTTGGCAAACTCCTTCATCGACTCCGGCTCCAGGAGTAACAGCTTCAGCAATGCCTCCTTTTCGGCTGGATCCTTCGCGAAGTGGGCAAAGGCACGGAGTGTGGACTTCTTTGGGTGTCCGGCGAGGTCAATGTACCACTTGAGGGCCGTTCGAACCGTGACACGAGCCGGAAACACATTTTTCCCCGTTTTATCCTGCAAGGAAAACACTTGCGAGGCTTCCTCCCCGCTGAGACCGAGTATCTGCAGATAGGCATCCACCATCGCATCAGTGTTGTGTGGAAGGATGCCGAGGTGGTCGCCGCTCTGATACGAGATGATTGTGCCCTCAATATCCAACTCAATGTGTCGCGTGCTGCGCTCGGTGGTGTTACGCAGCAGCTCCACGTTTGCCACCACCGGCACCCATGCAGGCAGACGTTGGGTTGGCTCCAGCACAGAGGCAAGTTTCGGGAATGGGAGGGGAGCCTCCTCCGACACGTCCCACATCTTCATGCGGCACTCCGGCTCCACTGGTTCTTGTGTGTATTGGCGCAACACGATTCCAAGCATGCAACCCACTGCCGGCCACAAGTCGCGACGCCACTCATCAAACTCCTCTTCAATGTTTTGACCAGCGTCGCCGCAGCCAAGGCCGTATATGCGCTGCGCCCCCAACTCCGCCATGCGACGATCCACCGCAATGCCTTCCTCGCAGAAGTAACGATACTGACGATCGCCCAGGCCAAATACGGCGTACTTGACGTTTCGCAACTCCTCATCCGGGGTACGGGTGTCATCCATCAGCCAGTCGTGAAATTCCTTCATTGAATCTGTGGGTTCGCCCTCGCCATACGTAGCGCAGACAATTATCACGAGCCTCTCGTACTCGAGATTGCTTCTCTCATAGTTCTCCACGTCAACAAGTTTTGTAGAAACCCCCAGTCGTGTCCCTTCCCGCACAAGTGTCTTTGCAAACATCTCTGCTGTACCCGTTTGAGTTCCAAAAATAACACTCACCTCCTTTTTTTCACTTGACGCCTTTGGTTGCGTTGTCGCACGCGTCGCCAGCATCGCCGTCTGGGAACTATCACCAAAAAGAAACATACCTGAAAGCCGCGCGAGAAGCGCTGAGATGAGAAGCGTCCCCAATAGGGAAAGCATCGTCAGAAGCTCGGATGCCCACAGCAAAAGTAGCAAAAAAACTACAATGAGGGCAATAAGTATCCACATTGTTGATCTCCCTAATGACTATGTATGCGTGTGTTACTTGTAATGGGTAGGGGTTTGTGCATGTGTGAAGAAACAAGATGGAAAACGCAACAAAGGAAACACAAAATGCTAATGCGTGCAGCAAAAGAGAGATGATACCCCCAAAAGAAGCGAGAGTCCAAAATGTCAAACCCCCTTGACATCCTCGTGCAAACGAAAACAAACAAAAAAAAACGATATTGTCGTCAACCAGCACTTAATTTGAGTTATACGCCTACATGTGGTGGAAATCAGCATACGGGCATCAAATCCATCACGAAGAATGGAACCAACGCACGCAAAAGCAAAAAAAAAAAAACGGAAGCACAATTTTTATCTTAAACATAAGTAATCTGCAAATATATATATATATATATATTAAAACGTCTTATCTGATTCTGATGCGACACCCAGTCATATACCGCAGCCTTCCCACGTAGCGCCTTCACTTTTGGTCGCTTGAAGAAACAACAATGGTCTCACCTGACTTCTTAAACAACCCCAAAACCTGAGATGGTTCCTTGGTTCCTCGATCTGATGGCTTCTTCTTGTGCCGTCCGCGACGAAACGCCTTTCCTCCTTCTTTCCTCCCCTCCCCAAGAGGAGCATCGCAAGGATATCCTTCTGCAGCAACGGTTGTGGGGTTTAAATGCGGATCCAAGCCCCTCTCCCCACACGGGTCCACGTGTGGTCCCCGCGGGCGTGCACTACCTTTGCCCTTATCCTCTGCAGTGACGTCTACTGAAGTCGGCGATGCAGCACCTTTCTTCTTACTTTCCTTCCCCCGCGCGCAATTTTTATTATGCCGCTCCCTTTGCCTTTTTCCCCGTGTCTTCTGCGGCTTGCTTTCTTCCCGTTCCTGTTGTACCTCTGTTGCATGTCCTTGACCTAGCTCCTTTCCCTCTGTCTCCCACCTTTTCGACGTTTCCGCGTTTGGCGTCTCACCCTTCTCTCCGTCTGCTTTATGGAGGTCCTTTTTTTTTCTACTACGACGCGCTTTCCTTTTGCCGCGATCGGTCGTCCTCTCAACGGCATCATGTTCCTCATTCTCGCTAAGCCTCCTACCCCGCACCCGCCCCTTTTTTGTCTCTTGCCTCCGCTTCTGCCGCCGTACCTCCCTTGGCTCGGCGTCCACGCCCACTCCCTCGTGCATACCGCCAATCTCTACCGGTGCGTCACCCCTACCTTCGGGTCGTAGTATCCGAGGCACACACAACTTCTTCTTCGTCTCCGCCTTGGACCGCCCCTTCGGCGCCATGGTTACATTTACTTCTCGTGCACTCTCGCAAGGCGTGTTCCTTAGCAGCTTCTTTTTTTCATGTTGCGACATCCCCTTTCTAGCTTTCTTTGTTTTCGTCCTCCGTGGTACCTTCTCTGACACCTCTTCCTTCCTCTTCCTTCGCCTTCTTGTAGCCTTCACTTTATTCAGATGCCCACATTCGGCGAGAAGCTCCTGTACAAGAAGCCCCCTCGGCGCGGTTTCCACTTTAGGTTCACCATCGTCAAACTGCGTCTGCTTTTCATTCGCTTCGGACGGCATCTCGCACACCGGCGTGTCTAGCCTGGCACAAAAGCGCCTGTAGTTTTCGTCGTCCTCAATAGTGCCTGGACGCCACTCCATCTCCACAAGCTTCTTCCGTTTCTTCCCAGCCGCACCATGCCTGGAAGGTGGGAAGACGTCAAAATACACCGGCGACCACTCCACCAGCGACGCCATGGCGCCAGGTCCATCATCGTCCTTGTCAAAGACTACACGGCCGTCAAAAACGTCTATTAACGCTTGAATCACACGTTTGGACGCGTTGTTGTCGCCACCATCTTGAACTGAGCGCACGCAGACGATGGCGGTAGAAGGAACATAGGGGCGGTCGCCGAGACGCGGAAAGCCGCGAAGTACAAAAATATCCACCATGTCCTGCACATCGCTGCACCCGCTCCGCTCTAGTAACACAGCCTTGAGCTTCACATCGGTGATATCGTGCGGTAATTGCCGTATGAAAAGGCGGCGTGGGTGTTGCTGCCTAGGCTGCTTCGGTGCCATCACGTGAGAGCTACAGCTCATAGCACTGTCAAAAAAAAAAACACTAAGAAAACAAACAAAAAAAAACAACAACAAGGCAGGAACGTCATATTTGCAGCATGTACGTAGGCACATACATACAGAGAGAAAAAAATGGGAAACAAAGAGAAAGAGATAAAGCCTCTTGATACCCGTGTCACCTGCCAGTTCTCCAGCAGCGTATTTGTTTTAGTGGAGAGTTTCACGGATTGTCCATCGTGAGGAAGGCGCAAAAGAGTGTGCCTCACTTAAACTAAACTCACACCCGTCCCAATCGCCACCCAACAACGACAACGGAAATAATTTAAAGAAAAAATCAGGAATGCATGACGGCACGACACAGAGTCAAAAAAAAAAACATCCACGAAAACGTTATGGGGCAAACCGCATACCTCCAATTTCATCACCAGCCACAAACAAATCCGCCGCATCCACATCCAAAAAGTCATCCAGCACATCCATTTCCTCGTACCGTAGGGAATTCGGCAAATTGGGGGTCCTGGTGGCGTCATTTCGATGACGGTAAAGCGCCAAGGGGGCATCTCCAACGCCATCCCAACCTAGGACAGTCAGGCCCCGTGCTTTCGGATTACTTTCTACCTCGTGGCTCTTTTGTGCCAAGCTACCAGCGTTTTTGGCGTTGCCTGTTCCCGCAGAGTCGGTCCCCAAAGTTCCAGCATTCTCAACCACTTTCCGCGCAAGCGAAGTGCCAGCATCTTGCTTCTTACACAATACCGGCAGCAACTCTGCCGGGTAGACCCAGCCTTCATGCTCTACCAGCACAGGCGGCCTCCTTGTCGTTGCAGAGCCAACGTCTTGGCTCTTCACGCATCCCATTGTAACATTACTATCGTGATTACATCCATCACCTGCGTCAGATAAGCTCGCACTGCTGAAGCTACTCACGCTGCTGAGGCTACTCACGCTGCTGGTCAGTCTGTCCCCGTCCACCTCCATGGAGGCTAAACTCGAGGTTATCGAAGTATCCGAGCTATTCACCGACCTGCTTTTTATCCTAGAAGCAAGCACCACATCAGCACCCGCATCTCCTTTCGGCTCTGACTCCCCCTCGTCATCAAGCAGTAGTCTGGTGCGTGTTGTAGAGACGTAAGTTGGAGGTGTATATATCGGCCTCACGTGCTGTAACGGCAAATGACTGGTCACAATAGGAACAGGTGGAATAGCATCAGGTGCTAGTATTTCCCCTGTACGTGCGCGTTTCTTTCCGTTGGGATTTTGCCTCTTTATGCTTCTCGCCCTAGAAGGCACCTTTGAAGACGACAAACCCTTTGATGAGAGTGCAGCCTTTATTTTTCCCCAAAGCTGGTGGGCGGCTCTACCCGTGTATGTATGACCGCCGTAGTGCAGCTGACGACGGCCATTCACCGTGGACCATCGGTGCTCATACGGCTCTCCATTAGGTTTTAGCTGCAAACTGTTGTTCTTTCCTCGTACTCGCTCTAGTTTACTGCGCATTGCACCTACGGTTTTTTTACTGCTGCTACGGCTCGTCTGCTCCCCATGGGAAAAAGACATGCACCTTTTCCCATTCCTACTACTCACATCCCTCGCTCTTGAGGTTCTAGTCATCCGAACATCACTGTGCAAAGTACGCCTCTCCACCTCATCGGGGTCCGCCAAACCCATTGCACGCGACAGCATATCTGATGAAGGTCTCCGCTGTGCACTATCTCCCTCAACCAAGGGCCCCGCAGAAGACAATGCAGTAGGCAACAACACACCACCCAACCTCTGCAACTCGCTCAATCGCACAATAGCGCCCCCGTAACGTCGTGGCTGACAAGAATTATTCCCACACGCATCCTCCGACGTCACACCAAGCGATACAACTGCCCCCGTGATCGAAGAGGGAGCAACAAACTGTGTCTTATCGGAAGTATTACAACAGCCAGTACAGGGGGACACCACACCGCCGCCACACATGCTGCTGCCGGACAGCTGCACATGAAACCTGGCAGAAGGTTTTTCGATGGGCACTAACGGCATCAAAACTTGCAACTCAGCTAACACACAAAAAAGAGAAGAAAAAGAAAAAAAAACATGACGGGAAAGAAAGATGCACGCGCATCATCCGCATCGCGCAGTGCGCACGCCACGGGATGCGAGTGGACACCACGGGCCACAAAGTATCCAGCACCAAAAAAAAAACATATAAGGAAACAAAAGAGGGACCCACGTCCTGCACCTTGCGCACATTGTAAAAGAAATTCAAAAAAAGAATCACATGTGCGGAACACGGGGCTCTTACTAGTTCTTCCCCTTACGCGGTCATTTCTCAGACCGTACATAACTTCAGGAGTCTGCTTCCTTACTCGCTTCTCTATACTACTAGCTTCGCAATATCCCCGTGTCTTTCCTTCTCAGAAGAACAGGGAAACAGGCACCCAGAACAGCGGCCCCATGGCGCCGCACAAAGACGGCATCGGGCCATCGGAGAGGTCGTACGTTCATCCTTACACTTTCCCTTCCCCCTTCCTTATCCTGTTTGGCGCCACATCGTCGGGGACAC
>NW_021706133.1:11339-15467 GCF_003719475.1 Trypanosoma rangeli
GAGTAATTGGCGGCATCGGCGAACACAGCAACACCACACAAGACACCGCAGCTTCACAACACGGAAACAAAGACCCCTCCCCCTTTGCCTCCTGCGGTCGCAGCAGGCACCACCGCCACCCAAGGCGAGCAATCGCTTCTCAGGTGCAGTACCGTTCGGGCGCTCGCGTGCGGCATGGAGACTTACCGGGGATCGCGCTCCTCACACACCCTTCAGTGCAGGGCGCCCCTGCGCACGCCGCTGCATGTCCCCAAAACTGTAATGGGGGCACCCCAGCACGGTCGTGACCACCACCGCCGTGGCCAAGCACCCCAAGCGGTGGCCAGCAACGCACATGGGAGGGGCGAGATACCAGTCGCCACGGTGGGCGACAACTACGCCGTCCTCGCACAGTCAGTAGTGCGTGCTCCGCCAATTGCAACACCCGCAAGCACCCGTCGCCCAGCATCAGCCGCAAACAGTAGCATGGCTGGGAAATCTCTGCGCCCTACACACAAAAAAGAGAAGAAAAAGAAAAAAAAACATGACGGGAAAGAAAGATGCACGCGCATCATCCGCATCGCGCAGTGCGCACGCCACGGGATGCGAGTGGACACCACGGGCCACAAAGTATCCAGCACCAAAAAAAAAACATATAAGGAAACAAAAGAGGGACCCACGTCCTGCACCTTGCGCACATTGTAAAAGAAATTCAAAAAAAGAATCACATGTGCGGAACACGGGGCTCTTACTAGTTCTTCCCCTTACGCGGTCATTTCTCAGACCGTACATAACTTCAGGAGTCTGCTTCCTTACTCGCTTCTCTATACTACTAGCTTCGCAATATCCCCGTGTCTTTCCTTCTCAGAAGAACAGGGAAACAGGCACCCAGAACAGCGGCCCCATGGCGCCGCACAAAGACGGCATCGGGCCATCGGAGAGGTCGTACGTTCATCCTTACACTTTCCCTTCCCCCTTCCTTATCCTGTTTGGCGCCACATCGTCGGGGACACACACAAAATAGGAAAGCATAGTTTCTCCACAGAGCAGCACCTGCTGCGGTAGTAGGGGCAAAGCACGCAACACCGCTGGCGTCAACCAGCACGCGTGCCTACAGATCGTCCATTGGCTCCGGCTGCTCATCCTCGCCGGAAGCTCCGCCGGCCTGGTACGCCTTCTGGATGATCGGGTTCGTCACGCCCTGAAGCTTCTCGCGCGCCTCGTCGTACTCCTCCTTGTCCGCGTTGGGGTTCTCGTCGAGGAAGTGTATCGCTTCCTTCACCGCGGCCTCCACAGCACTCTTGTCTTCCGCGCTCAGCTTCCCACCGAGCTTCTCCTTGTCGTTCACCTGGTTGCGCAGGGAGTACGCAATGCTCTCCAGCGAGTTGCGCGCCTCCACGCGCTCACGCACCTTGCGGTCCTCGTCCTCGAACTCTGCGGCCTCACGCACCATGCGCTCGATCTCCTCCTCGCTCAGGCGCCCCTTGTCATTCGTGATGGTGATCTCCTCCTTCTTCCCCGATGACTTGTCCACGGCACTCACCTGCAGGATGCTGTTCTCGTCCACGTCGAACGTCACCTCAATCTGCGGCACACCACGCGCCGCCGGCGGGATGCCGGACAGCTCGAACTTGCCAAGCAGGCGGTTGTCCTTCGTCATCTGACGCTCGCCCTCAAAGACCTGAATCAGCACGCCCGGCTGGTTGTCCTGGTACGTGGAGAATACCTGGCTCTTCTTCGTCGGGATCTGCGTGTTGCGCTCGATTAGCTTCGTCATCACACCGCCCACGGTCTCGATGCCTAGCGACAGCGGGATCACGTCCACCAACACCACACGCCCACCAACTTCGCTCTCGCCAGTCAGCACCGCCGCCTGCACCGCCGCGCCGTACGCCACTGCCTCGTCAGGATTGATGCCGCGGTTCGGCTCCTTGCCGCCAAAGAAGTCACGAATCAGCTGCTGCACCTTCGGCACGCGCGTCGACCCGCCAACCAGCACAATCTCGTCTATTTCGCTCTTCTTCAGCTTTGCGTCCTCCAGCACGCGCTGCACCGGCACCAGCGTCCCCTTGAACAGCTCCATGTTCAGCTCCTCAAACTTCGCGCGTGTGATCTTCTCACTAAAGTCAAAGCCCTCCGTCAGGCTGTCCACCTCCACGCGTGCCTCGGGATGCGACGACAACTGCCGCTTCGCCGCCTCACACGCCTTGCGCAGCCGTGCCAGCGCCTTCTGGTCCTTGCCAATGTCCACGCCCTTCTTCTTCTTCAGCATGTCCACGAAGTAGCGCATCATGTTGTTGTCGAAGTCCTCGCCACCGAGGTGTGTGTCACCGTTCGTCGCCACAACCTCAAAAAAGCCTTCGTCGATTGTCAGCAGGGACACATCAAAGGTGCCACCCCCAAGGTCAAACACAAGAATGTTCTTCTCACCAGCCTTGTTCAAACCGTACGCAATCGCGGCAGCCGTCGGCTCGTTGATGATACGCACAACATTCAGCCCCGCAATCGTACCAGCGTCCTTCGTCGACTGCCGCTGTGCGTCGTTGAAGTACGCGGGCACCGTCACGACGGCGTTCTTCACCTTCTCGCCCAGATACGTCTCCGCGATCTCCTTCATCTTCTGCAGCACCATCGCGCTCACCTCCTCGGGCGTAAACTGCTTCTTCTTGCCGCTAACCTCCACCTGCACCTTCGGCTTGCCATCCTTGTCCGCCACCACCTCGTACGACAGCAGCTTCTTGTCCTTCTGCACCGTGGAGTCGCTGTACTTGCGCCCAATAAGACGCTTGATCGCGTAGATCGTGTTGTGCGGGTTCTGTGGCAGTTGGTTCTTCGCGCCGTCGCCAATTAGGCGCTCAGTGTCCGTGAAGGCCACCACAGACGGCGTGATGCGGTTGCCCATCTCGTTCGGAATAATGTGCACATCCCCTTTTTGCCACACGCCCACGACCGAGTATGTCGTACCGAGATCGATGCCGACGCATGGCGCCTCCACCTTCCCAGTGCCGTCCGGGGCGGCCGCCGCCACCACCGTAAAGAGAACCAGCAGCGCTGCGAGAAGCAGCCGTGCCATTAGCGCTACCTTAGCTGAAATATGGCTTTGGTGGCCTGACTTATTCCTTTCGCCTTTGTGCAAACTAATGGAGAGGAAGACAGCGACAGAGAGAGCGGGAGAAAGAAAGCAAGTGCAGTGAGGCCAACACGGTGAGAAGCCACACCCGTACACCACCGACAAGGTGCAGGCCGCGAGAAGAGAAAAGGCAAAGTGCCGCACCCACAAGATGGCCCGAGTCCATCAGTGAGGCGCGCGCACACACACACACTGACATGAGGACGCAAAGACAGTCATCCATCCGTCCCTCGCAACACCCAAGCCACCACAAAAAGCAGAACAGCAATACGCCCACAGCAACCACAGAGGCTCCCAAACTCAATTCCTTCCCCTCCACAAGCACCCAACCCAAAAGAAGCCTGCATGGGCACAGTCAATGGGCAAGTATTTGCATCGTCTGCACTTGCCATTTTGCCAAACATGAAGCCAAAACAAAACAACAATCATGGCACTGGGCCTAAAGCCAGTGCACATAAAAAGTGGCGTGATATCCATTGCATCCACCACAAACACAGCAGCTCCGCAACACAACCACAAATCATTCTTTTTTTTTAAAGGGTTTATGACCCATGTCTTCCCGAAAGATGCAAACAGAAGAAAACAGAACAAAATAATTGTGCTGTTCAGCACAACCTTTCCCCCGATACCCCAAAGAGAAGACGACTGTACACATATTGCATCCCAAATGCCGTACAAGTGACTACGTACACCGCTAGCCGGCACAGAATAGCACAACATGCGTAAAACGCATTGTCAACACAGCGCGGTATCCACAAAGAGGAGGGGGTCGAACGATGCCTCCAAAGGACGTGGCGGGAGAGAAAATGGAAAATAAGAAATGGGGATGCCCTTCATCACGTGTGTGTCTGTGTGCGTGCGTGTGCACAGGCCACGGCGCACAATACACTAAACAGGGTTGTAAAGGGCAAAAAGGCATCATCAAGAAGGATAGCGTCACTACTGCAGCAGCCAGAGGGTAAGTACGAGAGGATCGACGTGCTCCCCTCCCGCAACGATTCACACTCACACTCACAGTC
>NW_021706133.1:15492-16471 GCF_003719475.1 Trypanosoma rangeli
ATTCTTTTTTTTAAAGGGTTTATGACCCATGTCTTCCCGAAAGATGCAAACAGAAGAAAACAGAACAAAATAATTGTGCTGTTCAGCACAACCTTTCCCCCGATACCCCAAAGAGAAGACGACTGTACACATATTGCATCCCAAATGCCGTACAAGTGACTACGTACACCGCTAGCCGGCACAGAATAGCACAACATGCGTAAAACGCATTGTCAACACAGCGCGGTATCCACAAAGAGGAGGGGGTCGAACGATGCCTCCAAAGGACGTGGCGGGAGAGAAAATGGAAAATAAGAAATGGGGATGCCCTTCATCACGTGTGTGTCTGTGTGCGTGCGTGTGCACAGGCCACGGCGCACAATACACTAAACAGGGTTGTAAAGGGCAAAAAGGCATCATCAAGAAGGATAGCGTCACTACTGCAGCAGCCAGAGGGTAAGTACGAGAGGATCGACGTGCTCCCCTCCCGCAACGATTCACACTCACACTCACAGTCACAGTCACCCGCACCCCCCCCCCCACGTGTACAACTACGCCAGTGAAGCGACGCGGGCCACACCGCCGCTGGTTTCCCTCACCTCTCCATCACAGTAAGTCCCTCGCAGCGAATGGGGCACCCGCGTCTGATGGCACGTTCCTGGAAACAGAGTAATTGGCGGCATCGGCGAACACAGCAACACCACACAAGACACCGCAGCTTCACAACACGGAAACAAAGACCCCTCCCCCTTTGCCTCCTGCGGTCGCAGCAGGCACCACCGCCACCCAAGGCGAGCAATCGCTTCTCAGGTGCAGTACCGTTCGGGCGCTCGCGTGCGGCATGGAGACTTACCGGGGATCGCGCTCCTCACACACCCTTCAGTGCAGGGCGCCCCTGCGCACGCCGCTGCATCGTCCCCAAAACTGTAATGGGGGCACCCCAGCACGGTCGTGACCACCACCGCCGTGGCCAAGCACCCCAAGCGGTGGCCAGCAACGC
>NW_021706134.1:0-16402 GCF_003719475.1 Trypanosoma rangeli
TTTTTGCTTTTGCTGTCCATTTTTTTTTTTCCAATTTGATTCATTTATTTTTATTATTTCTTTTATATGTGCGTGAAATTAGGTGAATAGAAAGTCGCTCTTTTTCGTGTTCCTCTCACTTAGTTGTGGCTCTTGCAGGCATACACATTAAAAAATTAAAGGGAAGAAAATGGTGAAGGTGAATGCCATTAGTCGATCGAATTTGGAATGGACCAAAGATCGAAACGGTGAAGTTCCACGTGTGAATCGTAATTTCGATACAAAGTACAATCCAATGGCAAAACAAACCGAGTTTACACGTGCCATTCGTGCAGCAAAGCTTGATCGCATGTTTGCGAAACCATTTGTTGGCGCTCTTTCTGGTCATCATGATACCATTCAATCGCTTGCTGTAGATTACACGAGTTTGTCTACCGTTGTCAGTGGAGCGTTTGATGGGAGTTTGATAGTATGGGATGTTTTTACAAAACGCCCAAAAGCAATAATTGATGCACATCGACATTCTGTTGACGGACTTGTTATTTCTACTGATGGTGTTGCTTGCTTTAGTGCTTCCCGTGATAAAGTCGTTAAGATGTGGGATTTGGACTTTTCTTCTGATGATTTGAATGCTAAACCGTTGGCTGAATATCTTGGAGAGTTTCCTTTTTCATCTATTGATCATCACTTTCAGAAATCGCTATTTGTTACTTCTTCTGATGTTGTACAATTATGGGATGTTAATAGGACTCAACCAATTCAACGTTTTTCTTGGGGCGATGACACAGTCTCTTGTTGTCGATTTAACAAAGTGCAAACAGACTTGGTTGCTTGTTGTATGTCGGATCGTGGTGTTTTTATATATGATGCAAGAACTCAAGCATCACATTCTAAAATTATTTTGGAGATGTGTTGTACGAGTCTTGCATGGAATCCTATGGATCCAAATACATTTGTAACCGGCTCTGATGATCGAAACTGCTATTTGTTTGATGTGCGAGTTCCCGGACGCCCCAGAAGTGTCTTTCAGGGACATATTAATGGTGTAACATCAGTTGATTTTTCCTCCACCGGAAACAAATTTGTTGCCGCATCGTTGGATTCCACACTTCGAATATGGGATATTAATCAAACTACGAAGTCGAATTCAATTGAAATGTATCATACGAAGCGTATGGCTAAAGTGTTCTCCGTTAAGTGGTCTCCTGATAGTAGTTATTTATACAGCGGAAGTGAGGATGCCATTCTTCGAATTTGGAAAGCGGATGCAAGCAGGCCTGTTCGACCATTACGAGGCCCTGAACGAAACAGTTTTAATTATATGCGTTCTTTGAAGGAAAAGTATTCTGGATTCGTGGAAGTAAAGAGAATTTCCAACCAGCGAAATACCCCCAAGGCAATTAGCAGAACACAACGACGAGCCAAAAAGGCAGAGAAACGTGAGTTCATTAAGGAGGCATCCCGAAGAAAACATGATGATATCAAGCCTCTTGCCCAACGTAAGGTTTATCAGTCTCTTAAATAAAGGTCTTTTTTTTTACTGTATTTGGCACATTTGTCGTTTAAGAAATGATTAGATCGCATCACATATTGCTTTGCGCTTTTGTTTTTTCTGTTCTTGTTGCCAATGTTTCATCTTCAGAAAATTATGCTGCATGAATACATATTATTCTTTCTTCCTGTTTCTATTTTCTTTTAATTGCTTATAATGCCGGATGTATACTCATGATGTTTGTCTTTTATTGCCCGTATAACTGATATTCTTCCTCAAATAAGGAAATAAACACATACACATAGAAAAAAGGTTACTACATATATATTGTTCTCTTTTTTTTTTTGTTATTAAACGGTAGAATCCGGTTTCAAAGAATGACAGCTCTTTCTCGTTATGCTTTCAAAGTAGATTACTATGATCCACAGGCGAACCTCATGCGTCAGTATTTGCTACTTTACTTTACAGAGGACGCAACAATCGAAATGCATGACCTTAAACTAAAAAAAGTCTTTCTTAAACGTTGCGCCTATCCATCTTTAAGTGCACATGAGTTTTTTATTGGAGCCACCGTGAATATTTTTGCTCGATCTTTAAAGCTTGTGGATTATGGAGATGAAGCAACACGGAAGCACTTTTCAGCAGCACTGGGTGAGTTTATTCTGCTCATTACTGAAGAAGGGTTTTCTTGTGCCGGAACTATTGTGGACAGGATTGTTGCAAAAGAACTAAGGATAACGAATATTCGTCTAGTCGATTTACCAGAAGATATGTGTTTGCAATTTGGAATTTCTAAACGATGCATTGTTGTATTAGTCAAGGGATCTGAAGCGGCTGACAAGGTAGTTAAATTAAATGAGGCATTTCCAAATATGACGTTTGTCGTATCCAATCCCACAGATGTGAGTACTTGCTCTGGGGTTGCCTTCAGCCCTGGGAAAACAACTGCAGTAATGAAAAACTGCGCCATTTGCGTCATCAAGCCTCACGCTATAACAAGTGGCTATCAGGGTGCAATTCTTCAGCGTCTGATTGATGAAGGCTTTCATATTAGTGCTTTGGGCATGTACACACTGACCTTGGCTGATGCGGAAGATTTTCTTGAGGTGTACAATGGCGTGTTACCAGAATACAAGAGACTTGTGGAGCAAATGTCAAGCGGTCCATGTTGGGCAATAGAAGTATGTGCTGAAAATGCAGTGACCGCGCTTCGGGCTGTATGTGGGCCACATGACCTTGAGGTTTGTCACGTGTTATTTCCTCACACTATTCGTTCAAAATATGGCGTTGATCACTCTCGAAACGCTGTACATTGTACGGATTTAGAAGAAGACGCACCTCTGGAGTCTGAATTCTTTTTTTCACTACTCCAGAATCTATAGCCATGTATTTTTGCATTTATTCTTGTATACGCTGACACGAGTTCTTAAAAGGGGAAATAAGCTAACAAGTGAAGGAAAAACAGTTCCCGCGATTCTTCGAATCGAATATGTGTGTTTGTGAAGATGTATGAAGTTTGATGGCTCATGTATTATACCTCTGTGTGTTCTTGCAATATCGATGCTGTCTCGATTTGAGGATTATAATTTGCTGTCTACCACTTCTGTGCCCTCACCAACTCGCTTAATATACATATGCATATATTCTGTGTATTTATTATTATTATTCCTTTTAATCTTATTCAATGTAGATAAGTAACATTGAGAGAAGAAAAAAAAAGGGGGAAAATAGCAAAGAAGGAAACAACAAGATATAACACCAATTCAGTGCAAAGGAATAGAAAAAGAAAAATTCTGTAAGAGCTGGTTGCTGTTGTTTTTTTTTTACACAAAATGATTCAACCTCAACTGATTTTGCTTCGGGAGGGAACTGATACTTCCCAAGGCAAACCACAGTTGATCAGCAATATTAATGCCTGCATGAATGTGGTTGATACTGTCAAGACAACTCTTGGTCCGTGTGGAATGGACAAGCTTATTCACAACGGCCGCGATGTGAGCATCTCCAATGATGGAGCGACCATCATGAACCTGTTGGAAGTGATTCACCCCGCAGCTAAGAGTCTGGTGGATATTGCCATGTCACAAGACCATGAAGTTGGTGATGGAACGACCTCTGTCGTTGTTTTGGCGGGAGAATTACTCAAGGAGGCGAAGTCTTGCGTGGAAGATGGTATGGCTCCTCAGGTCATTATTAAGGCTTTTCGCGCTGCTTTGGCCGTTGCAATGAAAAATCTACAGGAACTTTGTATCCCGTTTGACCCGAGTTCTGAAGAAGGCCGTAAGAATCTTGTGCGGTGTGCGGAAACTGCACTCAATTCAAAGCTCATTAATACCGAATGCCACTTTTTTGCTAAAATGGCCACAGATGCGGTGCTATCACTTGACAGTGACTTAAATCTCGACATGATTGGCATCAAGAAGGTGCCCGGTGGCAGCATGCGGGAAAGCATCCTCGTTGATGGTGTGGCCTTCAAGAAGACATTTTCCTACGCTGGATTTGAACAGCAACGCAAGAAGTTCGAGAATCCAAAGGTGCTGTTGCTAAACGTCGAGCTAGAACTTAAGGCGGAGAAGGACAACGCTGAAGTGCGTGTGAAGGACCCGAAACAGTATCAATCTATTGTGGACGCAGAGTGGAAAATTATCTACGACAAGATGGAAAAGTGCGTTGAGACGGGGGCAAAAATTGTTCTTTCCCGTCTTCCCATTGGTGACCTAGCAACGCAGTACTTTGCTGATCACGACATTTTCTGCGCGGGTCGCGTGAGCGCAGAAGACATGGCCCGCGTAGCATTGGCCACAGGCGGTGTTGTGCAGTCTACGGTAAGTAATATTCCTAAAGAGACTTTGGGAAGTTGCGCCCTTTTTGAGGAGCGTCAAGTAGGGACGGAGCGCTACAATTTCTTTACTGGTTGCAAAAATGCTCAAACAGCTACAATCATTCTCCGTGGTGGGGCACAACAATTTATTGATGAAGCAGATCGTTCCCTGCATGACGCCATCTGTATTGTGAAGCGTGCCTACAAGACAGGATCGGTGGTAGGGGGTGGCGGTGCTGTGGAGATGGAGCTCAGCAAGGTCCTGCGCGAATATTCGCGTACTATCCGTGGAAAGGAACAAATGGTGATTGGAGGATTTGCGCGGGCATTGGAGGTGATTCCGCGCCAGTTGTCAGAGAATGCCGGACACGACAGTACCGATACGCTCAACAAACTTCGCCAAAAGCATCATGTCGCGGGAAACAGTGGTAAATGGTACGGGGTGGACATCATTAATGGTGGTGTTTGCGATACGTTTGAGCGTTTTGTTTGGGAGCCAACATTGGTAAAAAGGAATGCTATTCAAAGCGCTACCGAGGCGGCATGCCTTATTCTTTCCATTGACGAAACTGTTACCAATCCAGAGTCCGATGCGGGAAAGAAACAAGCCGCTGCTGCTCGCGGTGGTGGTGCTATGCCGATCAGTAAGGCTGGTATGGGCGGCATGTTTAAGGGTGCTCCAGGGGTGACAAAGATGAAGGGCCGTGCTGGACGATGAGAACATCACTTTGGGATGTGTGCTCTTTTAGGTTTAGATTTAATAAATAAAGGATACGAAAAGGGATTACCCCTAACTTATTTTAACCGTTCTTGATGTGTATATATTTATATATAAATACATATGCACACATATACATGTCTTTCCAATTATTTCTACGATTAGTGAGGAGGTGTTGAACATTGATGGGTTTTCGTTCTTTGTTTTTTCTTTTCTTTGTTTCTGTTTTTGTTTGTTTACGGTGTTATTCCCTCTGTTCCACTTCTTTTCTTGTATATGGACTTTTTCCCCGCATTTTTTTTTTTTTGCTGGTCTTCTTTTTGCAATGTTGTCTGCTCCCGTACATGCCCCATAATGACCCTGAACGTGGTGTAGGCACACAGAGATTATAAGTTACAAAACTTTTTAGTGTTTTTTTTTGTTTTTGTTAGTGCTGTCTTAAAAGCTACTCTCTGTGAGTCGTTTGCTTGGCGGGTCGAATAGGACGAGTGAGCACCACAGCTGAAGAGGAAAACGGGAGAGGGGGCTTACGCTACAAATAGTTGTTTTCCTCTCATTTTATTTTGGGAGCTTACGTCCTCAAGTATCGTAGTCCTAGCACGGTTCTCGGGTGTTTTTACGCATGTTACGTCGGTCACTGGTCACATTTCCTTGGTGGAACTTTCAGACGGAGCACCGTCAGCGGTGCGTCATGATGTACGGTGGAGCACGCACGAAGAACACACACAATGCCAATCATCGTGTCTTCATCAAGAAATACAAACGCAATGCATTTCCAAATAGAACACGACACCATTGGGCCGTCTCTATGACGGGTGTACTCGGTCAACGTCCGCGCCGCATGCCGTGGCCGTATGATTTGACGTCGCTGATCTTTAACCAACCTCGGCAGGGGTCAGACAAGATTGGGTACGTGGTGGGCACAAGCATGTTGAAGACGGCTGTGGTGGCCGCAAATCACATGGTGTATTACCCTAAGTTTAACCAACGTGTCTCGCGTACGAGCCGTTTTTTTGCTCATGATGAAGACTTGGCATGCGTCGAAGGGGACTTGGTGCACATCAAACAGTGCCGGAAGATATCAAAGTACAAGCACTACTATGTTTTTAGTATTTTGGAGCCAAATATTGAGGGCCGTGAGCGGCTAAAATTAGGGCTAAAGGCTGTGCCGCCTCCCTTGTTTGGGTACCCCGTCTCACGACGAATCGTAAAGTTGAACCTGACAAATACGGAGGGTACCAAGGAGAAGCTTGCTGCGGTAATACAAGAGCATGTGCAGGATGCTTACAGGTTTGCTGGGCCCACTCCAGATCAGCCACGAAATTGTCTGACAGATTCGGCAACGTTTGACGATGCAAATAACATGATTGCACCCAATGCTGCAGCAACACCGGCGTCTCTGGAGGGTGAGGAAAACCCATCACTGTTAGGAGACAAGGAGGAGTACACGGAGGTGGAGCAAGATACACGGAATAAGAAGGGTGATGACTACTGGATGAATCTGCAGCCCAAGGAGAAGTACGATTTCAAGGGGTTCAAAAAGTCCCCTTAGGTTATTTGTCGCACGACAATTTACAAGATGAATTGGTCAAAAATCAAAACGTTGGTAAATGCATGCTTTTAAGCTTCATCAATCAATGACGTTACATATATTATTTCCCGGTGTCTGTCTCTCTCACTCTGTGTGTGTGTGTGTGTGTTTGTGTGTGCGTGCTTTTTCATCTCCTTCCCCTCTCTTTTTTACATTAACCGGTAAATTTCTTATATATGTGATGTCGTATCCGTAGAGTAAAGCTATAAGAAAGGTCCAAGATTGTCTGGCTTACACGCACATACACACAGAGATCTATCTGGGAAGAGGAAGAGAAAGATACTCCTTGTATCATGCCTGGATTTTCCTTTCATAACGTGCAGCGAAACTTGAACCTGCAGCAGCAGGGTCTGCATCCTCCCAAAACACTCAAAACAGGAACTACAATTGTGGGGGTTCTGTACAAGGATGGTGTAGTACTGGGTGCAGATACCCGTGCTACCGAAGGTAGTATTGTGGCCGATAAGCGGTGCAAGAAGATTCATTATATGGCACCCAACATTATGTGCTGTGGTGCAGGAACTGCGGCGGATACAGAAGCTGTGACAAATATGGTGTCTGCCAATTTGGCACTTCATCGTCTGGATACAGGGAAACAATCCCGAGTGCACGAAGCACTCACCCTGCTAAAGCGTCACTTGTACAGATACCAAGGCTATGTAAGCGCCGCGTTGGTTCTTGGTGGTGTGGATGTGGAGGGACCTTTCCTGGCGACGGTTGCGCCACATGGTAGCACCGATCGCCTTCCTTTTGTGTCCATGGGAAGTGGTAGCATTGCCGCTATGGCTACACTGGAGTCTGAATACAAGGATAATATGACAGTTGAAGAAGCGAAGGAATTGGTGGCTTCCGCCATCCGGAATGGAATCTTCAATGACCCATACAGCGGCACACAGGTGGATCTGTGCGTTATTACGAAGGCGAAGACAGAGATGCTTATCGGGTACGATAAACCAAATGAGCGCAGGTACCCGAAGCAGGATATTCGTTTCCCTCCCGGCACTACACCGGTTTTGCGGGAGGAGATCCGGAAGTTGGTGACTATCACGGACGTCGAGTGACAAGATGGAGAGCGACACTGCAGAGGAGGAAAAAGAAAACAAAAAAAAGGGGATGATACTTCAAACCGAATACAACCAACGAGGATAATAATGAAAAAAAAAAAACAGTTCAGAACAAATGAATGAAGAAGGCAATAAGAGGAAGTTGCTGGATAAGGTGGGGGATACGTACCCAACTTGCCCCTGCCCTCCAAAAAGAGAACGAGGAGCGATAGTATTGGAAAGTTCCCCCCAAGGAGGTGCGCCGTGCCAGAGTGACACCCGTTGTAAGAAGGGTCAGTCAAAATGTATCAGCGGATGCTGAGCGAAAAAAGGAGAAACGAGCAGTTCTGTTCTGCTGTGGGAATTGCATCGACACTTTGGCAGTCTGCTTACTGTTGATGATGTGACCAATGCAATGTCTCATCGTGCGAGCAATCCGTGAGCTTTTTTGTTTGTTTGCTTGTTTGTTTTACTCTTGGAGAAGGAAGGAAACCTATTTTTCGTTCTTTTCTGCTCTTTCTCTTAGCTTATTTTCCCTTTTATTCACTACCCCCGCATGACACTGCGAATTTTTCTGGTTGCTTTATAACTCTCACATATCGTGTCTGGGAAGCAGCGACAGCAGTCGCGGGGGGGGGGGGGGGGAGTTGATTCTTGGGTTGAAAGGTAAGAAGGTAGTGGTGAATTAAGGGAGACGCTATTATTCTTGATCCGCGCTCGGCGGGAGAAGTTACAATTTTGCTGTCACATTGATGTCAATTGAGCGCGGGAAAGTTCTCTTTGCAATATGTGTGTTGTACTTTCAAAGCTCCCTCCAGAAGAGCAACGGAAGTGTAAGGAGTGAGTTGAGGCACAGTTGCTTTCTGATGAAGTATTGACTTCAGCACGGTTGTAAGGCTGCCACTGAAGTTTCATCTATTCCGCCTACCTGCTGCAGTTCCTCTCCTCTGACACCGAAGTGGGTGGAAGCCATTGGAGTTGTGTCGTTTGACTTGAAGCTTGACCAGACCTTGGCACACTTGTTTCCCCTGCAGTTGCTATTGATGTAGCAGAAGACCTATTTGGCGTTTCTGTGTTTTCCAGACACCAACCACGCAGAGTACGGTCACTCGTTAGACCACTTCATATTTCTTTTGAGGAGAAAAAATATTATGATACCACTCGAATAACGTTTGCCTGTGTGCCGCATTGGACGACGTTGCGTTTTGTTGTCTTTAATTGGTTGTCTAGGCCCTCGACTTCGCACCGTGACGTGTGTGAAGAATGCTTTTGCTCGGTGATTTATGTACAACGAAAAGATGCAAGCAATGAGCGTGGCACTCAACAAAAAGCTTTTGTTTTGATTTTTATCTATGCGTTTCCTCATATATTTTTTTTTTTGAGATTATTCTTGTGGCGGTGTATGATCTCGTTTTGGACTCTTATGACATGTCGGAAATATTAGAGACTTTCTACCATCACAGTGACCCTTGACCGGCTCCATTACTGGCACAGCTGTGTACAGGACTGCATCTTCCAGGGAAGCCACTCCAAACTTTTAGGGCGCCGTACTATGCAAGTGATCGGCTAGGTTCTTATTGGCGCCAGGGTGGTCTTAGTCGTGAGGCAAAGTGTTTTTTTTTTCACTGTGGCGTTTGTTATACGCCTTGGGAAATACATGTCCCGAATCCGCAGTTATACAGAATTGCCTGGAATGCTCTCTCCTCGGTTCTTCATCCGTCGAAGGTACGGGGAGCTACATTGAGAAACAGTTAGAGCTTCCCTTGCACGTGCCTGCTTGGAGGCAGTCTGATGTTTTAGCTGTGATTGACGCGGCTTGTATGCGCAGGTACGAAAATGTGGGTGTTTTGCCAAAGACAGACGAGGCGACAAACGAGAATGTTGAAGCTGTTGTGACTTATGGTGTGAGAAATATTATACGCTGCTCTCCTCAGTGCTGTTGCGTATCATCGGACATTGCGGCCATTCAAAATGAAGATCTGTGCTATTCTAGGCGGCTTGCAAAGCGTCTTCTTGGTGAATACAAGGATTCTGCAGTGAACATTGATGAACATGGTTTCGTAGCCATGTTTTTATAATGTGATGTTCATGCCATTTTATTGCCGCAGATAGGCCATCTTTGGAAGTTGTGGGAACTTCTTTTTACAGGGGAATCTCCTTGTGACTTTGGCAGCAGATTGCGTCGCACTGTGGCTGATTGTTTCTGCCTGTATTTTCTCTTGACACCACTTCCTTTAAGCGTCGTTCTTCGGCCCTATGTGACAATCAATAACTCTGAGGTGGATCACTTTTTGCCTCGTTCGGGGTTTCATTGCCCTGTGCTTTTTGACTCCACAAATCCGGTTTTTCTACGCCACTCGATGAACTCGCCTCATGTTCATGGCCTGAGGGCCAT
Source organism: Trypanosoma rangeli (assembly GCF_003719475.1). NCBI lineage: Eukaryota > Euglenozoa > Kinetoplastea > Trypanosomatida > Trypanosomatidae > Trypanosoma > Trypanosoma rangeli. The sequence goes on from NW_021706134.1 coordinate 10,040, forward strand.
GGAGAGTGACGGGCTCCAGGTCCACAACACATGACCGCGTTCGAGTTTGAGGAACCTTAAGTGTCAATTTGGCGTTAAAGCAAATACGTTTAGATCGAAACATTTTTTTGGTACGCACAAAAAATATGTCTGGGGCGGATTTGCAAACGGGGCATGTGCCGTCGGAGTTTGGGCCTTGTTGACGACGGATGAGGCTGCGAGTTATGTGGAGGTAAAAATGGATTGCGACGAGCTAGTTGGGCAAACGTTTTTAAGATGGACAAAAAAGTTTTTTCTCCTCTTGGAATGGGTTGTAGGAGTTGAATTTGGGAAGATTCTTTCACTTGACTTTTGCAACGACCACGTGCTGTCGATGGCTGCGATTTTTAACACCTTGGAATATTGTGGTGATAAGAAGCTGCCGCTACGGATTTTTAAGGGGCGTTGCGAGATGTTTCGGGCTTACTGGAGTTTTATGAGCACAACAGCGTACAACTTCTGGCTTCGACAGAAGATCTTTACCTTGAAGTGTGTTTTGCTGCTGCGGTCAAATTCACTTGAGGCCGTGCTCCATTTGGAACCCTGCGCCTGTCGGCTTTATGCGATTCTTATGAGTCTGCATTGCATGTTGGACGAAGAACGGAAGAGGCCTCTACTTGATGTCCTGCTTTTGAAGAAACTGTTCTATTTAACGGAGATTTTTTGAGACTTTTCGCACCTTATTGCGTACCTCAGACAATAAGAAGGAAGGTGTCACCAAGTAAAATCCTTGAGGAACTCTTGTCGTGGTTCTTTTTTATTATTGTTCTTTTGTCGCTTGTGACTTTTATTTTCTTCCTTACTTTATTTTTGCCTCTAATGTGAATCACTGGAATAGCACATCTAACACGCATACACACTTTTTTCTCTCTTTATGTATACAAAACGACTCTGTATAAATGCTCTTATATAAGCTGTGTCATGCGCTCCACGTCTGCGTATACCATTGGAGGTACGGCTGTACCTAATCATTTTTATTTTTTTTGGGAGGGGGGTCCGCTTAGGCTGGAAGGTCATAGATACATTCGACTTCGTTGTGGTGCTTATCCAAGAGTCGATTTCTTACATTTTGGGACCAGTATGAGCGCGCGACTGGCTAGATGTGACCCTCGTCTGCTGGATTTTGTTACCTGGACCGTCCTTAAGGGATGTCGTCTGTTTCAACGCGTTCACATAACGCCTTTGGGACTGGTTGCTACGAGCACGATACCCGCGTACGATTTTGTGGCTGTTGTTCCAACTTCTACGACCCTAAGTCTTCTTAACCTTGCTGAAGATGCGTCTTTCCCACTCAAAGTGTCACCACAAAACCACGGTGAGGAGCTTGCGTTTTGGCCCGATCTTACATATGGTTCGTTTGCATTCATTGGGTACCTTACCAAGGTCCTGCGGAGCGGTAGTCCACGAGGGGAGCGGAGTTATTTAGACGTGCTACCCTTCGATCCAGGTATGGCCATTGGCAGTGTGGCGGATGCCGCACAGAAGACGAAGGATTATTCAGAGATGATAGAACCCCTTAAGAGGGTTTGCAAATCACAGGATGTGGAGTTTAATTTGGCCTTTCGGCATGCTTATTGCCTTTTCCGACGACATGCCATTCCGTTCTGGAGCAATACAGAGGCGGGTGGCGCTGGCCATCCAGATTTCCAGCACTCGCCATTTGCTGAGATTGGCCATGGGGATATTTTGGGAATGGTGCCATTGCTGGATTTGGCCTTGCATTCACCCGAGCCCAATGCATCAATTGGATACCCAGATGCTGACATGTTGCAGTGGCTGGCGCAGGAAAAAAAGGCGGGTATACAAGTGGATAAAGGCTACTTTGTGATGCAGGCGCAGCGTGACATTCATAGGGGCGAAGTAATCACCGTGAATAAAAATGCTTACTTCAACTTTGACGACGCTACATTCACGGCGTGGTTTGGCTACCCAAATGTTTCCCAGCATCACCAGAGTGCCGAGGGCGTTAAGGCGCCTGCAGAGAGCTATGACAACATTCTAGAGGCAGGTAGTCCGGAGCTTTCCGGGATGTAGTACAGATAGTAGGCGTGTCAGCCCTTTTCTGTATGCATTACAGACCGTATTTGTTTGCTTTTCTTTCTCTTGTTGTTACTGCGGTGGACATTGTATTTGCACTTTTTTTTTCTTTGTGTGTGCGTGTGTGGAAACCAGCAGGCAATGCGGAGCGTTACTAGTTGCGGTGAGTGGGAGAGAGTAGGTGGCGGATGCGCGTGTGTGTTGCGTTTGCATTTTACCATCCATGGGGGCAAACTTTTTTGGCGCTTAACTTTTTTCTGTGTCGTACTCCATCCTTTACTATTTATTGATTGATTTATTTTTCCTTTTGCTGTTATCATTGTTTACAGCGGAGTAGCGTAGTGCAGAGCAGCTGGGATTTTTGCTGGCGGCGGAGGTGGGGAAAAATTGGTCGTTGCCAATGAAGAGTTTGGAGTACAAACTGGCACGCCTTGAGGAGCAGAATGCGTCGCTTCGGCAGAAACTGCGACACCAGGAGAATGAGATTAGTCGACTCTCCGTGCGTGAGTCGCATCTGAAGGAGATGCGGCGAATGCCTCTACTACAGAGGCGCCTTAACGCTGTACTCACGGAGCGCGAGGAGCTCGAGTGCCGGCTTGCTGAGGCGCGCGGTAGGGAAGCGAAACTCTCGGATGAGGTCAATCTCCTGCGGATGTTCGTCAAGCTAGACAAGAACCCAGAACTCGCGGAGACGGCGCGCCAGTGCGTCAATCATGAGCGCATTCAAGAGGAGTTGAAGGCGCTGGGTGGGCAGCTAGGCTCCATCGCGGCTGAGCGCGAGGAGTACAAGAAACGGGCACTACTTTCGTGTGAAGAGGCAGAATACTATCATGCCCAGCTGAATGTGTCATGCGATGAGAAAAAGAAATTAGAAGCCTATATAGAAAAGCTGCTTGCTGAGCAAATGACGACCGCAGCCGCGACTTCCTCGTCAGGTTGTGGGATCATAGGGCGATGCTCGTTTTGCGGCGTGGACGCAGCAGCAACAACAACAACCAAAGAACATCTTGATAACGATGACATGCAGCAGCTTCGGCGACACCTTGAAGAGGAAAGGGCCCGCAGCGAAGCTCTGCAAGAGACTATAGATGCATTATACGAACAACAACGGGAACAGCGTCGATCCTCTTCAAAAGAATGGAAAATGGTTAGTCCTTCAAACCTCACTAACGACATGGACCCTGCTGGGCAAGGTGAAAACAATTCAAGCATATATGTCTTGCGTCGGCATCTTGACTATGCAGAGGGTGAGTGTAGGTTGATAAAGAATAGATGGCATGCGCTTAGAGATCAAAACAAGGCACTGCTCTCGCGTATTGCGGAAGTCGAGCTCGCGGAGGCCGCAGGCCGCAGTGAAATTCATAGACTCTCACAAGAGCGTGAACGGGTGAGATATGAACTTGAATTTGTTCGGCGGGCGCAATCCTTAGTTTCATGTCGTCCTGATGAGCGAATAAGTCATGAGGGTCCCAATGATCTTCCCGGCCTGACTCAGTGAGAATCGCTAGTTTCTCTCGTTGGCATTTATTATTCGCCATTGTTTCATATGTGCTTTCATGTAATGGCGTTGGGTTTCCTGTACGAAACCCAAAAACAACAACTAAAGGAAATGATTATTATTATTACTATTTTGTTTTTAAATATTTCCAGCCCTTTTCTAGGTGGTGACAGCTCTGTAGCCAGGACGATAGCTATGCGGGTCGGGTGGTGCGAAGGGAGTGGGGGAGCAAGCAAAGACGGATGTCGCAGCTATGGGTGAAACGTTCCAAGGCGGGGCTTTCACGACACTCTCGCCTCCTAGAAACAATCAATCGTGTCTTTCCTATGCCGTTTGAGGAGAGGCGTTCGCGTGTGGACATGGTGACGTATGATACCTATCTGTGGTTTCGCTACTTTCCCCTTTTACTTGTTCCAGTCGTGATAATTGGGATCATTTTAGAAACCTGCGACATTCCTCAAGAACACGTTTTTGCTTCTCTGCATTTGTGGCTGACAGATCACGGCATGTTTCGTCATGTTACTGTGAAGGCGCTCAACCCAGCGTTTGAGGACGAGCGACGGGCAATCGAATGGAAGGCCAACGATTGCAAGTGGAGGTTTACAGGCGTCGACATGCTTTCTGAAAAGGAGTTGCGTGAATTTGAGGCAATCAATATTCAGAGGCAAAACATATCGTTGTCGCGGTAAATTGGACCCCGCACTTTTGTTTTTGTTGTTCTTGTGGGCTACTCACCAGAACACTCAACGTCTCATCTCAGTTTTATTTTATTTTTGTTTTCCTCCTGTGTTTTGTTTTGTTGTTGTTATTTTTGCTCGCTTGGCTTATTTGGCAGCGTCACTAGAAGATGAAAATAATGAAGTTACACTGCGAGTATTACACCTTGTGGCTTCCAAATTGCTGTGTACCACAGGGGACTTTTTGTATTGGTTGGGTCTATTAATATTGCTTTTTTTTTTGCCTTGTCTCTTTCCTACTGTTGACATTATTATTATTATTATTATTATTATTATTTTTGAATGTCGTTAGAGGAAATTGCACTACCATGGGAAAGGATCAGGCCAACATCAAGGGCTGCCGCTTCCGCGTGTCTCTCGCCCTTCCAGTGGGTGCAGTGGTAAACTGCGCCGACAACACGGGAGCCAAGAACCTTTACATCATTTCTGTGAAGGGCTACCACGGCCGTTTGAACCGTCTTCCGGCAGCTGCTCTTGGTGATGTGGTGATGGCCTCCGTGAAGAAGGGCAAGCCGGAGCTGCGCCGCAAGGTGCTGAATGCGGTCATCATTCGTCAGCGCAAGAGCTGGCGCCGCAAGGACGGCACCGTTATTTACTTCGAGGATAATGCCGGTGTGATTGTGAACCCCAAGGGCGAAATGAAGGGTTCCGGTATCGCTGGCCCCGTTGCGAAGGAAGCGGCTGATCTCTGGCCGAAGATTTCTTCCCACGCCCCGGCTATTGTATAGGAGGAGATAAGGGCTGAAATGTGCATTGCATTTTTCTTTATTGTTTTTTTCTTTTCCTTTAACTTTGCCTTTGAATCTTGTTTTTACTTTTATTGCTTTAGCGGTGCATCAGAGATTGTCAATTGGTGTTTCTGAACGATTCTGTGTGGTTCCATGCTCTTTTTTTTTTCTTTGTGTTTTGTTTTTCATTCTTTTTTGTTGCGTCGCCGCAACACTACAAAAGGCACGTGAGCACTACCATGGGAAAGGATCAGGCCAACATCAAGGGCTGCCGCTTCCGCGTGTCTCTCGCCCTTCCAGTGGGTGCAGTGGTAAACTGCGCCGACAACACGGGAGCCAAGAACCTTTACATCATTTCTGTGAAGGGCTACCACGGCCGTTTGAACCGTCTTCCGGCAGCTGCTCTTGGTGATGTGGTGATGGCCTCCGTGAAGAAGGGCAAGCCGGAGCTGCGCCGCAAGGTGCTGAATGCGGTCATCATTCGTCAGCGCAAGAGCTGGCGCCGCAAGGACGGCACCGTTATTTACTTCGAGGATAATGCCGGTGTGATTGTGAACCCCAAGGGCGAAATGAAGGGTTCCGGTATCGCTGGCCCCGTTGCGAAGGAGGCGGCTGATCTCTGGCCGAAGATTTCTTCCCACGCCCCGGCTATTGTGTAAGATTCGCGTCCCAGGACTTTGTTTTTTTTATTTTATTTCCCCACTCTCTACAATAAAGACGAGCAATAGTTTTTGTTTGTAGTTTACTCTATTATTTTTCTGTGAGTCCACATGTTTGTTTTTTCTGCAACGTGATTCTCTGCCTTATTTGTCTGCTTCTTCGCTGTTGTTGTTTTCGCCTAGTAGCAGCTGACGGCATGCCAACCCGCTTTAAGAAGACTCGTCACCAGCGTGGTTCCACGTTCTGCGGCTATGGTCGCGTTGGCAAGCATCGCAAGCACCCCTCCGGGCGTGGTAACGCCGGTGGCCAGCACCACCACCGTATCAACTTTGACAAGTACCATCCCGGGTACTTTGGCAAGTGCGGCATGAACCACTACCACCTGAAGAAGAACGCGCTGTGGAAGCCGACGATCAACCTGAACAACATCACGAAGCTGATCGCTAAGGATGAGGCACTGAAGGCGAAGAAGGGAGAGGCTCTGCCCGTTATTGATCTGTTGGCCAACGGATACTCGAAGCTGCTCGGCAATGGTCACCTGCAGGCCCCCTGCATCGTGAAGGCCCGCTGGGTGAGCAAGTTGGCCGACAAGAAGATCCGCAAGGCTGGCGGCGCTGTGGTGCTGCAGGCGTAATTTGTGTTGGTCGTCAACGAGCTGCTGATTTCGTTTTTGTTTTTTGTTTTT
>NW_021706131.1:0-1207 GCF_003719475.1 Trypanosoma rangeli
GCTCAAACTGTTTGGACCTCGAACAATGTGTGTCCATCGTGGCGCGTGTATACGGGCATGTGCGTCGCTCGCCGCCGCCGCGCAGCGAGGACGGAGAGGGAGGAAGAGAAAAAAAAAGGGGGGTGGGGAGTGGGGGGGGAAAGCAAGTCGCTTCAGTGTGAGCTGAGTTGAAAGTTGCGTCATCACGCGTTGTCGGCGTCAGGCTGACAGGAAACTGAAAAATCTCATCATGCGTCGCGGCCGTCTCCTTCCCGCCTTCTTCGCTCCCGCCCCCGTTCTCGTGTCTTCGGGCCCGCCCTCGCCGCGAACTCTCGCACAACCGGACAGGGGCACCACGCGCGGCAACAACAGCAGGCCGCCGGCCCAAGGGATGTTGCGCTTCAGCTCCATCGCTCGCTTCTCGGGGCGCTGATGCACCCACGCGCCCACTGCTGCGAGGCGGTGGGTCTCAAAGCGCGCCTTGTCTGCTGGCTGTGCGGGGGTGCGGGGGTGCGGCCGTCAGACCTGTTGAGTTTGATTTGGCTATCACGCAAGTGCGCTCACAGGGCTCGCACGCCCTCGCGCACAACAGTTGTTTTCTTCCATCAGCAGCAGCGCTAACCCACCACAACCCCCGCTCTGCCCGCTCTCCATCTCTCTCTTGCGCTTTCGGGCGCACCCATCACCGACCGTGTGAACAGACAGGGCGCCAGACAGGGCAAGATGGGGCGCCGGGGAAACGCCCGCAGGCGCTACGCGCGCAAGTGGGAAGGGGAGGCGGGCGCTCAGTCGAAAGGTGATTTTAGTGTTCCGTTCTCACGGCATCGCTCAAACTGTTTGGACCTCGAACAATGTGTGTCCATCGTGGCGCGTGTATACGGGCATGTGCGTCGCTCGCCGCCGCCGCGCAGCGAGGACGGAGAGGGAGGAAGAGAAAAAAAAAGGGGGGTGGGGAGTGGGGGGGGAAAGCGAAGTCGCTTCAGTGTGAGCTGAGTTGAAAGTTGCGTCATCACGCGTTGTCGGCGTCAGGCTGACAGGAAACTGAAAAATCTCATCATGCGTCGCGGCCGTCTCCTTCCCGCCTTCTTCGCTCCCGCCCCCGTTCTCGTGTCTTCGGGCCCGCCCTCGCCGCGAACTCTCGCACAACCGGACAGGGGCACCACGCGCGGCAACACAGCAGACCGCCGGCCCAAGGGATGTTGCGCCTCAGCTCCATCGCTCGCTTCTC
>NW_021706131.1:1316-14460 GCF_003719475.1 Trypanosoma rangeli
CGCTTCAGCTCCATCGCTCGCTTCTCGGGGCGCTGATGCACCCACGCGCCCACTGCTGCGAGGCGGTGGGTCTCAAAGCGCGCCTTGTCTGCTGGCTGTGCGGGGGTGCGGGGGTGCGGCCGTCAGACCTGTTGAGTTTGATTTGGCTATCACGCAAGTGCGCTCACAGGGCTCGCACGCCCTCGCGCACAACAGTTGTTTTCTTCCATCAGCAGCAGCGCTAACCCACCACAACCCCCGCTCTGCCCGCTCTCCATCTCTCTCTTGCGCTTTCGGGCGCACCCATCACCGACCGTGTGAACAGACAGGGCGCCAGACAGGGCAAGATGGGGCGCCGGGGCAACGGCCAACCACACATACATCTCGTGAAAGATGTTGTGGTTGCGGTTGTGACCAAAGACGCCGGTGATGCAAAACCGTGGTAAGGCAGGTCGTGGTTGCTGGCTGTAGGCCGAGCCCTCTCTGTGTCGAGCCTGCGTGGCATGCTTGTCGCGCCGAAACCGCTGCTGTTACTCGTCGCAAAGGGTTTTAAAGAAGATAAGCGCAAGGATGGCTGCTGTGAGGAGGACGTCTTTGATGTCAACGGCAAAGGCGGTGATGTTCATGACAGTGAGGGTAATGCCCCACAGTAGGGCGGTTTGGAAGACCACGATAGCGCCAAAGCTGTAGAGCTCCTAGTGTAGCGGGTTGTGCATGAGCCGCCAGATACGAATGTACGCCGAGCGGTCGTCTTGGTAGCCGCACAAGTACCCGCCGCGGCGGTCGAAGTTAAGGGTTAGGCAAATCTCCCACAGCATGATGAGGGCACCGTACAGGAGAGCCGCAATGTTCAACGCGGAGTAGCCCGCGCTGGTGAAGTCTGCAGCGCCGCCACGCAAAATATAGCTGATGTGGATTGACGCGTAGATGATTGGCATAATTGATCAGGAGCAATTCACCCACAAGTAGTTCCGGTAAACAACAGACGCGACGTACGTGAAGAGGGGCCCCGCCAGCATAAGCGCAAACATCGCGTCGTATTAAGACGCGGGCTGTTACTCGCGCATGAACGCGGCACAGGCAGATAGTGAGGGAGCGTGCATAGCTTGCTGGCGTGTGTCTTACTTTATTTTGCTTCTGTGCTCCTGCTTCTTCTATACCTTGATTTTGCCTTTCTGCTCGTTTGCAGACTCTTATCGTCCCCGCGCAAACTGCAAGCGTGGAGGGGACAGGGGGAGTGGTGGGTAGGGGCGACCGGCAGAAACGCAGAAATAAAAAGTTAGCAGGAAATGAACTACTGGCAGGAGAAAAAATACCTGTAGCCGCACCACTCCACACCAAACCGCAAACCAGACAAAAAAAACAAAAAAAAAGTTCAAATAATCCAAAATAAAGGAAGGAAAAGTCCCACAGAAGGGCGCTGCATTCATCCCACGCGTATACATTGACGTGGGTGTGTATGCCAGTGCTGTTGCGTCTCTGAGTTGTGGGGCTGCAGCACTTCGCACAGCCCCGTTTTTTCACGTTTGCGCCCAAACACGCCCGTCGTGCCAATGCCGAACATTATGTGTTCCCGTCCTGCTCCTTTCCACACAATTCCCTACTCGCCCTTGTCGTTTACCAACACTACCCACCCCCGGCGTATTATGACCTACAACTCCTTCATCAAGTCTTTTGTAATATTTCTTTGGTGCGCCTCAAGTGTGCCGCCGCCAATCTCAAGCAGCTTCGCATCCCGCCAGAGCCGTTCCACCGGCATGTCCCGAGCGTATCCCATACCGCCCATCACCTGCATCGCGTTGTCCGCCACACGCTTTGCAACAGGGGCTGCAAACAACTTGGATGCATCGCTGCCAAGACGATTATGGGATGTTGGCGACACGCTGCGGCTCACGGCATACGTGAGCGCCTTGGCGGCCTCTGTGTCCGCGTAGCTCTCAGCGATGAGGCGCTGAATCTGCCCGTGGTGCCAGATCGGTTTTCCAAACGCCTGGCGTTCCCCGGCGTAGCGGACCATGAGCTCCATAGAACGGTCCGCAATACCAACAGCCATTGCGGCCAGTGTGAGGCGCTCGATTTCGAGGTTGCGCATCATCCCCACCACGCCCCTCCCCTCCGCCCCCAGAAGGTTCTCCTTGCCTAGCTCCACATTATCAAAAAACAGCTGACACATCTGGGAGCCTCGCATGCCACACTTGTCAATCTTTGGGCCGCAGGTAAACCCTAGGGTTCCCTTCTCCACCACGAATGCCGTAATTTTCCCCTCCACCTTGGCGTAGAGAATCACCACGTCGGCAACAGTGCCATTGGTGATCCACGTTTTGCAGCCGTTCAGGACGTACTTCCCATCACCTACCTTATTGGCGATTGTAGACATGCCCAACACATCGGTGCCGGCGCCCGGCTCCGACATGCACATTGCGCCGATGTGCTCGCCCGAGATAACCTTCGGCAACCACCGCTCCCGCTGCTCAGGCGAGGCAGAGTTGTAGAAGTTGTTCACAAAGAGGACGGAGTGCGCTAGGTAGGCGAGGCAGAAGCCAGGGTCTACCTTAGACAGCTCGTGGTGTACAATGACGGAGGCGGTGGCGTCCATTCCCGCCCCACCAGCCTCTTCCGGGATGGTCACACCCAACATTCCAAGGTCGCCGAGTTCGCGGATGAGGTCGGCGCTGAACCGCATCTCAATATCGCTCTGTTTCGCCCTGGGCTCAACCCGCTCAATTGCAAACCTCGCAATCGCCTCCCGCAGCATCTTGTGTTCCGCGGTTGGATTGAACAGAAAGTCCATGGAGGCGGCAGCGGAGGAAGCAAAGCAGCGCGCCACCCCGACCGCATGTGAAACGCCAGCCAGCCGAGGCCTCAAAAGGCGCCATCTGCAGAGCATTTATGCGTTTACTTTATCTATCACTCTCACTATATCACACACACACACTATCTGTAAGTACGCTAGTTGCTGTTGTTGTTCTTTTTTTTCTAGTATCTCTGCCTTGTAGAATTGTTTTTTGGTCCTTGCACGGACGCGTGGCGTTATTGTATATGTTGCCGTAAATAAACGTGTTGTCCCCGACTATTGAGAGAAGGACAGCTTGCGGGTCGGTGCGGGGGACACGAGGAGCATCCGCAAACCAAGAATAACAATGACAATAATAAACAGTAAAAGCACAAAGGAAATACAACAGCAGGAATGCGTGCACGTTTGTTTGCGTGTGTTATCACCCAGCTTCCCCTGGAAGTTCGTTGTCTCTTCTTCTGTTAATTTATCCTTTGTTGTTCTTGTTAATAATAATAATAATAATATATATATATATATATATATATATATGGTTTGGCAGTAACACCTGGCGTTCAACGGGAACCCGCATCCCCTGCTCCACGCCGACTACCGCGTGGCTGCACAGTTACGCAGTACGCACGAAGAGAGGCAACAGACCAAGTTAGCTGCACGAAGGGAGACTATACGTGTAGCTCATGTATGTGACGGCCCCCTGCAGTACGCTGCCTTCACCAAAAATGTCGGCGTGCCGCAGCTGGAGCAACCCGCGTTCCCCCGCGGTAAGTTTGTCTCGATCTACCGCGCCCATCAGGCGCCGAACCTCGGACTTCAGATACGACACAGACTGGGACTGTGTCAGCCGCTCCCCGCCGTCCGGGCTCACGGTAGTCAGGACCCGCAGCAGCTCGGCGGAGTACCGGCCACGTTTCCCCATCACCGCCAGACACTGCTCCAGAGGCGAGAAGAGAGGAAGCGGAGCAATGGGTTCGGGCCGAATACGTTCAGCCATCCTTTTTACGCCACTGGCTGCCTTCAGCATCCCCACTGTGGGGTTTTTGGTAAACACGCGAAAATCGTAGTCAAAGCAGCGCCCAAGCAAAATTGACTTCAAGGCCCACATGGCACCTTTTAAAAGATCCACACCATTATCCACATCCCCTTGTAACAGAGAGGAACGCCCTCGCACTGTGAACTGCTTAATCTTTGACTGACGCAGCTTGTGATGCAAAGAATCCTTCATATTCATCACGGCGCGGAGAAACTCGACATCCACCTCAAAGTCTTCGCCATGTATGAGAGATCTTCTGAAGTAGCCACCGTTTCCACGGAGTTCGCGGTAGCGTCGCCATAGAAATTTGCTACGCCCAACAATGCCTTCGTACCAGTCACCGCCGCTAAGCAGCATAAGAAACACAAAATCTATGCGGTAAGATGGTAGCAGCCCAAGCGGTAGAAGTCCGTTTGCGGCGCCTTTTCGCCAATGTTCATAAAGCTCATCAATCATGGTGATGGTGCAGTCAGTGGGGTCGATCATGTAGTAGTGAGAGTATGGCGTGCATGCAATACCTACCAACGCCAAGTCCGAGTCGTTGCCGACGACGACAATCACATCCTCTCCCGTGTACGTTTCTTTGCGCCTCTGCTCCAGCCACATCGCGCGGAGGATAGACGATATTTTTATTTCTCCCTCGCCTGCATCTTCGCAGCCGCTTATGACGACCGCACACTCGTCTGGAACCCCTGCAGGCGCACGCTCACCGTCAATCGGCATCAGTGCCTTCCTCAAGGCGTCTTCACACGCCAGAAGAAACTCCGACCCCGCGACAACCTCTTCCCGCATGAGCGGTATCTCCGCCCCTTCGTAGTCGTAATTGTACCTTGCGTGTATCGCGGAGGGAGGAGGTTCCAACGCTCTTTGCGGACTCGGCATGGAGACACGCCTCTCCTTTTGTACCTTAAGCTTGGCCACCGGCGCGGCACCGTCAAACACGAAGACAAGTGACTTGCTTGGTGGAAATCGCTGTATGAGACGCTTCACGGAGGCCGTCACATCCCTGATGATTTTCCGCGACGTAAAGGCAGATCCCCGGATGGCGCCGTGCACGACGGCGTTCATGTCGAACAGCAGGTGGTCCGCTTCGAGGATGGGGGCGTCGCCCCGCACACTGGGAGGGGCCGAGCAGAGACCATGGCTATTGAGGTAGCACCAGAGCCCGTGCACCCCCATATTCCCCTCCTGGAGGCTAAGCCAATGCGGGCAGCAAAGCAAAAAAAAAGGAGAAGGGCAATTGACTGCAGAGCATGTGTGCACGTAGAGCCCCACCACCGTCATGGCGAGAAACACGTGCCAACAAACCGACGACACACACATGCACACACAAATAGGCGCATGCACACGCAGTATAGGAAGGTAAAAAAGTATGTAATATTTCCTTCAACACGAGATTTTTATTTATGCCCGCTTTCATATAAACAAACAGATAGCCCTGGCATCACAGCAAAGTGGCCCACGGCGTCGTCAAGGCTCGGTGCTTCGCAAATAGAAAAGCTAATAGCCGGCAGTTGGTGCCTTCAGCTTGTTGTTTATTTCTGCTGTTTTAGGATTATTCTTTTTTTTTTTTTGCTTCCCTTCAAAAGCAATCGTTGTTTCTCTTGTGTAGCGCTAGAGCCCTACATTTCCATATATGTAGAACATTACCTCCACATGCCGTCAACTGCAGCTGTTGAATGGGAAATCTACCACACTTCTCCCGGGCCTTCTGAACACGGCGCCACACAAAGCTCGGCGGGCGCCACCATTAGCCAACAAGAAATTCTCTATAGAAACAAAATACATCCCCCCTTGTTTATGTGCATGTCCATCTCACGTTCAAAGCTTCTCTACCCAAGACTCAAAGCCTTCGCCGAGTTCGCGTTCGCAGCAGAGCTCGGTGAGTTCCTTATCGCCCTGCTGATGCACCAAAAGAAATGGAATGGAGGTGATATTGAGCAGCGGATGCCGTCTGTATGCGTATTCCGGGTTTCCAAGGTATACGGAGCGCTCAACAATGCACTGAACGTACACGACACGCCGCTTTCGCTTAGCAGCCTCCACTGCACGTTGCACCACCGGCTCCGCAAGCACGCAGGGTGGACACCAGGACCTGTGCGTCTTGCGATCGGAGGCACCCTTGATAAAGAGCACAAGAACATCGCCGGGTGCCAGTCCCGCCTTGAGTGTCGCCAATGTGTCGTCAAAGTCTCGGGGCGTCGTAACCAGTACATTGTCCACACCGTTTGCGGGGCCAAGAATGGTCTCTTTCGGTGGGTGCGACATGTAGAAGATGTGGTCTTCGTGTGCCGCACGTGCCTCTGCGGCTCTTTCAGTATTGGGCTCACCCTCGCGGGGAATTGGTTGAAATACAGTAGAGTTCCGCAGCAGGCGCAGCAGCTTAACCGGGGGGGAGTCCGAAGCAGGAACAAGACGGTGGTAGATACCTCGAGGAACAACAAGCAGATCCCCCGCTTTGGCCTCAACACGGATCCACCGGTCCTCTGCGTCACGCACGTCGAGATACAGAACCCCACTTTCCACGACACACATTTGCTCGTCCAGGTTAAGATGCTCACGAAGCTCCTCCTGGGCGTCTGCCGTCAGAGTCACCTCCTCCTGCCCCTGATAACCCAAGTTCCAAGCAAGGCGCTGGGCGCAGGTCCGCTTTTTTTCATCTGTTGGGTCTCGCTCATGAAGCGTCGCAGGATCCACCGTGCGAGTGTAGACACCGCATGCCTCAAGCGTATCCGCCCGCACGGGTGCGCCTGGTGAGCAGTGATTTGGAAACGCAACGTTGCATTCCTGTGAGTGCAGGAACCAGGCTGCAGGCATCGGCACGCTTTTGTTGATGTTGTCTCGCTTGTGGGAGAAAGGGGGAAACAAACCACGTAAAAGGAGTTTACCTCTTAGAAGTATTTGTGTACTTATTTTTATTCACTTTATGTATATGAAGGTGTGTGTGACCGCAGTACGCCGCTCGGCGAGAACACACACACAGACGCAGAACAAACAAACGCAAAGAAGAAAGGCAACGAGGCTTGCAAACCTTGCTCGCAAACAAAGCTCCAGCGCAGGTGTACAGCTCCTTCAGCACAATGGCAAAAAGAAGTGAGGAAAGTGCAAAAAAAAAAGGACCGATAAAAAAAAAGGAGAAATAAACGCAAAAAAAGCGACAGTTCCACTGATCAAGCTCCACTCTACCGAAGCAGCCGCAAAACCTATGCATACAGTGAAGCATAGAGGCCAAAAGCAAAGGAAGCAAGAGACAGAAAGAGTCGGGGGTAAGAAAAATAAGACAAAACCCTAAGCAAGATCCAGATTAATGCCCTCGCGCAACATCTCCCTCAGGTACAAACTAAGTTTTTGCTTAAGAAGAGATCTAAATAAGAAGCCTGCCGCATTCAGTCTGAACACCGAGCATTTAGTGTGCAAAGAGCCAATGGAGACGTGAGTGTCGTAGCAGGTGGCTTTCAAATGCCCTGTCGAAAGCAACCACAACATCAGTTTTGCCTTTAGTTTGATATCCTTGGCTTTCGCGCTTGCGGTTCCTTTTCTTGCGTCGCCTCGGCCTCCCGCTTTCGCAAGCGTAAACGACGCCGGCCCCAACGCCAGGTGCTTCAATTTCACACGCCACAGTATGTATTCACCATTATCGCTAAAGCAGGCATAGGAGCGCCCAAACGTCACCTCTCTAACTCTCACCGCCTCGATATTTGTAAGAGTATTTCCAAACACCTTCAAACAGGTGTTTTGGAGAGCGGGTAACAGCTCTTTGCCCTCCATTTCTTTTCCGATCACACGGAGCAACTTTGGGAAATACTCAGGGAGCAAATCTGTAAACGTCTTGCAGCGCTCCATGATCTCCTTGCAAAAGTTTCTCCGCTCCATCTTGCAGAATGCTTTTCCTCCCTTCATTTCAAGCTCATCCATAATTTTCTTCAATTCACACTCTTTCTGTATACTGAACTGTAGCGGGGTCTGCAAGACGTGGCCGACGCGTACAGGAGAATTATCCGCAAGATCAACAATTGGTGTTCTCTTCTTGGCGCCCATCCCATTCTTGCCTTGCGCATTTGCGTCATCTTTCCCCTCTTCAGAGTGCAGAACGCATAATGAAGAGGAAATTTCCTCATCCGAAAGGATCATATTCTTTGCCTCCCGCTCCTCTTTTAGTGACAGAGTGGTTGGGGCCCAACGGATAATTGGCGCCTGAATTCCATCCCCACTCCCCTCAGCATCATTTGTCCGCAAAAATGCCGTCTCGGCCGACGTCGGCAGAACGAGTGGTTGCGCACCCATAACATCGGCCAAGGTGGCAGATGTAATAAAATGATCATCCCATGCGGCGGTATCGATTGGGAACACCGCGACAGTAGCGTTGTACTCGTGTTGCTGATTGGCCTCCCAGCTATTCGCGTCCTCGTCAAAGAGAGCTAATCTTGAAAGGAGATGAGATTGTACATGGGCCAGTGGATCCTTCACGGTGTGGTTCATCTCATTGCCACAACCGTCAACAACCATCATGCCTGGATCCGATGACGGTGTTGTTGTTGTTGCTGCCGCTGCTGCTTTTTCCCACGTCATCCTCGTGGAAGCCATTTGTTTTTGTGTCATTTTTAGTAGGTGCGATGCACTGTAAAGATCAGGATTTATACTGTCATTCAAGCGAAAAATCGTCTCCTCAACACTTTCTGTTGTCATAACAGCCTCGTTGATGCATTGGGTAGAAGCATACGGGAAGAGTGCCTCCATAAGGCGAGTCTCCTCGAGCCACGATAACCCCTTCGTGTCCTTCGTCGCCGAGGACTCCATGCTAACACGCGGAGGGTTTCTTGTGACTGAGATGTGCAAATAGAAAACAAAAAGAAGTAGCAATGGCGGAAGCAGAACCCATGCAAACCGTCAGACGCAAATGCACAGATGCGCATGTGTAGGCACGCGCACAACGAGAGAGAACCACATATTCCAGTAGTAAGCCAAAGGAAAAGAAAATGACAGTGGAAGCAAAGCAGCCATCTTCTAGTCTCACGCAAAGCAAATGATATGACCAAAACAAAAAGTGTGAAGAAAATCAAAGTTGGATGAAAAAATAAAAATAAAACAATTTTAATGACATGTCTCTCTGCGTGTACGTGTGGCATGGCTTTCCACATGTAACGCCCCATTCGAGCAGCCACCAATTCAAATGTGTCCTCCCAGCGAGAGAAATGTTGCTGCTCTCGGCGAAGTACGTCATCAAGCACGTCACCAATGCAATCTTTATTTCTGCTAAAAGCCGGAGCTGCCAGGCCTTCTACCACCTCTCCCGCAGTTCAAGCGCCAGGAGACATTCAGGTGCAGGACGCGATCGCCTCAACACTGATGCGTTGTGTGACACCAACCAGACAAGCCGCGCAACTGCGCGTTGGGCAGCCGTAAACTGTGCAGTGTGTTTCTTATCCGGCACGGCAGCTTGATGGCGCATAAAACAGACAAGCAGCAACAGTGTCCATCAGAGAGTATTTCGTGTGTTGACAAAAATCACGGTCCCACCGTTTCCGCGCATCTTGTTTCATATCTCAACACTAAAAGCATTATCAGTGTCGAAGGAGCTTCCATAACGGAGTCCATCAATCCATTTCTCGAACGCTGTGCTCAACGAGGCAATGCACGTGAGCGAGCTCCACATAATATCACGCAGCAAAGGCAATAGTATTTTCCCATATCCACTCATTGGAAATTCGTCTATGAAAAATTTCGAAAAGGCAACCAACTTGGCGGCACCCATATCACAGTGATCAAAGAGTGTCCGTGCGTCGTTGGAAATGCATGCATTCGCTGAGGTCAACATAGAAAGTTCATCAAAGCAATGGCCCACCACAGCTTGACATAACTCTGCTATTAACAGCGGAATGACATACTTAAATCCGTCATGTCGAATAAATAGTGGCTCATTGTCTCCAACAAGGTGGCAGCCCTCACATTTCAACTCTAGATAAAAGGCGCAAATGGGTCGCTAACGCAAAGTTGAAGACCTCCAAGAATTATCCCACAACACAAAGTAAATGGCACTCCAGATAATCTCGATATGCGTTCTTCGCTGCTCTTCCATCCGCATGCTTAAAAAGAACAATTGTCGCTCACTCCCATCATTACTCTCTGTTATAAATCAAAGAGCACCAAGCCAGAGAGCAAATTCCACCATGTTCCACGCGCTCAGATGCTTGACTTTACAAGAACAAATATCTTTTTCGTAATGAAACTCATTTCCTAAACATCATACGTTGCCCGAAAAAAAGTCGGCCGCCTTTCACAACTTGAAAGAACGGCTCCGCAGATAACAGCGTTCGGCAAGATCTGACATATTCCGTGCGTGAAATGTGTAATATTCCCAGTGGCCTCCACACAAGGCAGTTTTTTTGGGATGCAATCCACACGACCTCGAAGCACATAATCAATGAGAAATATAACCGTGTTAAAAATCAGGGATGCGTGCTAAAAGGAGCCTGCATTACTTGTCTGCTTCACTGCACAATTCTACTGGGAGAAACACAACCAAAAGTTCCAGCAGCTTCTTTAATGCTTGCTGTTGTACCGTATCCTGTTCAGTGTTCTTTATAGAAGAAGGGATGGAGTTCACCGTCAGAGAAAGTCACATAGATGTTGTAAGCGTTACCCATTTTTTATTGTCACCACAGAATGTAATCCACTTCTTCAAGCCAAGTATGCAAAGCACCTTCACAATGTGCCTGGCTGTACATCGTATGAAACGCTTCTTGTTATAAATCACATGAAGAGCGCTGTTAGTGCTTGCTAGAAACTCAACCTTCAAAGAGTATTCCCGTAGTGAAAAACACAGACACCGAAGATCGACGTCATTGATAGCATAGCTCGTAGCCAAGCGAAGAGCAGTCTGAATTTCGTACCGTGTTAACGCATCTATTAGTGGCAAAGCCAACCTTTGTCCCAGCACAGATGCTCGTTGTTGCAATAACAATTTCACAGACTGAGTGGCAATAAGAATACAAAACTCAACGAATGGATTCTCAAATCCACTGTGTATTTCTAGCCTTCCCAGTGCAACACAGGTGAGCTAACACGCCCAAAGAAGTTATGGAATTGTCACTGATTTCTCGTGCGCCACGTGAATTATACAATAGCAGAAAATAAGAAAAATCTCTGCAGACAACCAAACATCGTTGTTGCAGATGTAGTTTTTCTCCCTTTCAAAAAGTAAGTACTGCGGTAAATCTAAAAAAAGATACACACCTGGTTTTTGCCGTAGCTGTCGGACATCTGTTGAAACACCATTTTTTTTAATTTGTGGCTCCTCATCCTGTGACAATAAATGGTTTGCAATAATATGAGTACCTTCTAACATCAACGAAGTTTTTTCAAGAATAGGACATAAAGCATCTGCAAAAGAGTAAACTCCATCTCCCATATCATAACAAAGTTCACTGAGATTATAGTAGCTCACATATCTAACTAACGCCACAATTCCACATTTTGATAATACATCGGGGCAAAGCGTCTCAGGAAAAAAGAGATACACCAGATGGCATAGCAACTACCGCCGGAGGTCAGAACGCTATTCCTCCTTCGGGAAATGAGCTGTCCATTCAGATCACTTCGTATCCGCGTCTTCCATAAGACACGGTCGAAGCACCAAATGGTGAAGGTGCAAGTCATCCGTTAAAAAAGCCAATATGTTTTCTATACATTTGTATCGACAACCATAAAAGCGCACGCGGCAAATAAAAACAAAACGCTGCATCACGAAAAAAAAAAGGCTCCGCAACGTTTTTCGCCTTCTCAGAATACAATCCTGTATTTGCCTACTCCAGCTTCTCAGTCTTGTAACAACGCCTGTGATGAAAACAAAAATATGATCCAAAATCCGTGCGTAGCATCTCTTCAACAGAATTTTAAAAAAACATTTAAAGTTTCGGTTTGATAAAAACGGTCAAGGGTCTGAAGAATCATGGCAAATGCAGCTAAAAAACGAGACTAGTCTATTCCTTAGAATCTCATGCAGGTTGGTACCTCCACAAAAGGGGTAACCACACAACAATTAGTAAAGCAACAACGGAAATAATTCTTCAACAAATAAGTAATGAGCACTCTATGATGCAAACGGAATTCAGACAACCCCTGGCAGAGACGGGCCACATGGTCTCCAAAAAAAAAACATCCGGTAGTGCAGTTAGTACAGAAAGCACACGGGCGTGCAGACTCAACGGGGGCCCATAAAAATCTCCTAGTGCAGCAATGACTTCACTTGTTGCACTGGCATCGAAGAAGACAAAAGAATAGTATGCCTCTTGGACCAAAAACGTCAGTGCCCTCGACCATCGTACCACGGCAACAGACACCCCCATCTTTTCCTTCTAACATTTAGTATCTCTTCAGTGAAACGAGCAAAAGACAGATAAACACAAAAAGACATATTACAACAACAAACAAGCATAGGCAAAAACAATTTAAAAACCATAAAGTAAAAAAAAAATCAGCAAAAATAATATCAATAACAGTAATAATAACAGCAAAAAAAAGCATTTCAACAAAATGCGCAACTACAACACAGCCACACATCGTGAAAATGCGACTAACACGTATTCCCAACGACACCGCACCCTAGTCAACAGCATCACCCAGGTAAGATAGATGCCAAGGAAGACATCGACCAAACCACCTACCCTCCCCCGACATTGCCACGAAGAGTTCCGCTGGGAACAGTCTTGAGCCCCCTTCCCGTTCATCAAGCTGATGGGATTACTCGGCGTCCATCTTGCTGCAGCACATTCTGTTGGTCATGGCTTCACCGCCAATGAGACGGCCCGCACCATGCTCTCACGGTAACAGGGCTGTCCACCACACGGCCCCCTAGGAAGAGCCAAACGCCACGGCGAAGTAGATCAACAAGCCCCCCGTGGAGGCCAACGTTGGCTGTAAGCAAGTGCTTCCTCGTTGGAACAGGGGGCGCCCAGCCCCTATGCAACACTTTCCGGACACCCCCACTCCCCACCCCGGCGCCACGTCACAGAACAGCCAAATATGAGCGACACCCCCGCCTTTTGCCCGCACCTCGCGGCGAACCACCGCCTGCCTCGCTTGGATGCGACATCGCTTCCTGCGCGGGGGCGGAGGGGAGAGGCCCTGCGCCGATTTTGCCCCGCCCCCACCCGGGGCGAGGCCACGCGCACGCCTACTGCGGGAATTTCGAAAGGCGGCCCGCAGGAAGGAACCGAGATGGGGGCGGCGCTTGCGGCCCGCCACCAGAGGAGTGGTGGTGCCCCGCGCCTAGTGCCGCCACCGCCCGGCGCCCGTCGAAGAGCTCGGTGGCCTCGTGTAGCCGCTGCCCCCCCCCCCCCCCC
>NW_021706131.1:14523-16560 GCF_003719475.1 Trypanosoma rangeli
GGGCGGCGCTTGCGGCCCGCCACCAGAGGAGTGGTGGTGCCCCCGCGCCTACTCGCCGCCACCGCCGGCGCCGTCGAAGAGCCTCGGTGGTCCTCGCCGTACGCCGTTCGCCCCCCCCCCCCCCCCCCAATAAAACCACTTCGGCGAAGGCAGAGGGGCGCCCCACAGCCACGTGTCGAAACGGCTGCGGCGCAGCCCTCCCTCGAGGAAAAAAAGGCCCTACGATCGAGGATGCACCCCTGTGCGGGGGTAGGGGGGCACCGCGGTGGCGGCGCAGCGCGGGTGCGCGCTGGCGGCCAGTTCTCGAACCCCAAGGCCCCGGGCCGCCGCGGCCTGGGGGCGACGCCCGCCGGCCCCCGCCCTCACCGCCGGCGCGCCGCTAAAACCCCATTTTGGACAAGCAGAACCGCCCTATGGGCGGAGACGCGGGGAAGCGAGAAGGCGCCCCTCCCATCGGGCCCACCGCGGGCGCACAGCGCGCGCCTGGTGTCCGCTGTGCTTCTCCGGAACCGGAGCTGGCAACGAGCCGCGACAACCCCCCACGCTCCTGCGCGGCGATACCCCGGTGGGCGGAGCACTTGCCCTGCACCGCCGGGGCCTTTTGCGCAAAGCGAAGTGCAGGGCCGCGTTTCCAGCGCACGCTGCTGAGGCGCCGCGCTGTTGCTCGGGCCCGGGGGGGCTCCTGGCAAAACCAGCGCCGGCGGGGCTCGCCAGGAAAGCGCTCTCGGGCCGAGGGCCTCCCCCCACGACCACGCGGAAGGGCGCTTCGCGCCGGCGGCCGCGGCGAAAGGTCCCCCCGGCAGAGCTGTGCGCAAAGCGGGGGCGCGCCGCACCAATTTCTAAAGAGGGCGCGGCGTCTTGCTTAGTGGTGGCCTTCGGGGCGCCGTGGGATGGCGCCCCGGAGTGGATGGCGGGG
This sequence comes from Trypanosoma rangeli, assembly GCF_003719475.1. Taxonomy (NCBI): domain Eukaryota; phylum Euglenozoa; class Kinetoplastea; order Trypanosomatida; family Trypanosomatidae; genus Trypanosoma; species Trypanosoma rangeli. Next base: position 15,440 of record NW_021706131.1, read on the forward strand.
GGTGGCGGAAACAAAAAAAACAAAGACAAACGCTGTAAGTCCTTAAAAAGGGGGTGTCGGAGTTCTCGGTAGTATAGTGGTAAGTATACCCGCCTGTCACGCGGGTGACCCGGGTTCAATTCCCGGCCGGGAAGTTTTTTTGGAAGCACTTCGGTGCGCGCGCCACGTGCGCAAACGTGCCGCTGAACAGCGCTTTGCCGCCCTCCCAAAAGGAAGGCAGGTCGCAACACCTCAACAAAGCCGCGTGGGCCGCCTTGCCGTAGTGCCGGTGTTTGGCGCCTCGCAGAGAGAAAAGCTGAGGGCCGGCAATCAGCCCCTTGACTTCTTGCCCCTTTGTTGCTTTACCGTGGCGGCGGCGGGGTGTTGGGTGGTGGGTTTCCTGCCCAGCGGCTGCGGATGCGGCATGCCTCGGCCCTTTCTGCGACCTCGCGCGGGCAGGCTGAAAAAGGCAACGGGCCCAAGCAAGATTGGGTTACCGGTGGGCTCGCCAGGTTTGGGAGGCAGTACGGCAACGCCTGTTTTCCAGGAAAACGGGACAAGACCACCGCCGGCACCACCGCTGAGCGTAGTCACCGCTGCTTTGTGCGCGGTGGGCGGCTGGTGGCGCAGGGTCTCGCAATTTACGGCAGCAGGCCCCGGCGCACTCCCAAAAAGCGCCCCAAAAAGCACCCCCACGCAAAACGGCGCCCCGGAGATTCCCCAGTGGAATTTAACGCGGAGGGTGTGGGCTTTTTCCATGCTGGATCGACTTGGCGGCGCACATGAGTTCAAAGAAGCCCGTGTGCCTCTTCTTGGCGGTGGGCGGGCCATTCGCCACCATAGCCGGCGGGGCGAGCGGGGTTCGCAGCGCGCGGCAAACACTGCCTCAGCCTGACCCCAGCCCGTCCTCTCTTCCAGTTCCCGCTGGGAGCATCTCGCTCTCCAGCGAGCCGCCGCGATTTCGCAGAAGCGCGCGCCTCCCGCAGTAGAAGGTAGTGCAGGACCAGCAGGGTCTCGCACCACTATCTGGCGTTATCCACGGCGGGCGGTTCCGGCGTCCAAAACGGTGGGACGCTGGGCCGCCGTATGGGGTGGCGTGTGTTTCACCGCGTGTCGGGCCGCTGCCGTGAACGGGCGGGCTC